>NC_056743.1:1428591319-1428883819 GCF_019279795.1 Protopterus annectens | reverse complement strand
ATGGGTTATAAGGCTGGAGTAGTACACATTCCCCGGGATTCATGAAGCTTGCGCCAGGCGCAGGCGTAGCGTAGGTGGAATAGCGCAAATATGGCCGTCGAGTGATTCAGGTACGATCCAATACCACGTGCACTACCAGCGTACGCCAGAACTGCGCAGCCCTCGGCACAGGTATGCTAATCACCCCATGTGCAGTGTCGCACCATGCAAATGAAGGCACATAGCGATTCATGAAGTGGTGCAGGTGTAGCGTAAGGCCACGGAAATGTAAACCAAAAAACACGGTTTACATTTTCCCACAGAACATCTGAGCTATGGAAGCGGACCAGACTCATGTATTACAAAGTTAACATATGCCAATGGCTAAATACACAGCCAATGGCATAAGAAAGGATGCACAACACCTAAAAAACAACTTTAATGCCATGTCCACAGTAATGCAAAGTACAACCGCAGGACATGTGTGCGCAAACTGGAACATAAAGAAAATATATAAAAATGTCATAAAATCGCAATGTAATACAAATCAGGTGTACACCATAATACACAATGGTAGGCATGGAACACCACAACCAAGGTGCAAGGGTTGCTAAGGGCCTGAGACAGTGTTCGGCGTGGCAACTATGAATTAGTAGTCAATGCCATGCAAATGAGGCAGATAATACTGAATCACAAATGTCCCGCCGGATGAAGGTTGAACCATACGGCGCAGCGCTATAACACCAAGGAGTGGCTCAGAGGAGATACATGACATCAGCAGAGGGGTGTGCCACCATAGCAGTAAGCACATTGGAGCAATGCAAATCTGGCCGGGCCATTGCTAAGCAAATCTGCAGGACAGGGGTGGGGAGGAAGGTATAGAATCGTTTAGTTGAGAGCACACATGGTGCCCAAAAGCGCATGTGTACGGGGATGAAAACGCGTTCAAACCCAGTAAGTGGATGCACTCGGTGCGAACAATAGCACAAACAGGAAGGTCAGGGGAAGAAAAGAAGGAAATGCCGAAATAGGGTAATTGGCATACTAATGAGCAATCAACACCAATCAACTCACGGCGGCCAATCGACGGCAGCTGTCAAGTCTGCTCGCAGAAACCTGCAAAACAGGATAGGGGAGGCATTGGAATGCAAAGAAAGGAGGGAAGGCATTGGATTGCAAAGATAGGAGATCTGTCATAGCAGAGCAAAGCAAACCAACAGTAGACCAGCAATAGCACACATTACGCAAGATACGCCAGGTCTAGGAAAGTACAAATTAAAGCAGGCTGCCGTATGCATGCCAGAAAATGGTAGGTGGAACGTGCAGAAATATAAATGGAAGAACTAATCCACGGCAGCCAAATGTAATTCAGCACCAAAGGCACTAAAATAGTAGTTCCGGTAGTAAAACACATAAGATATCCTGTAGCTATGATCGTACATACACACCCTATGACATCATCAGTGTTCACAGCACAATAGTATAAAGTGCGAAAGCACCCTACACACACCTGTGAATTCCCAAACACTGCACCATAGGTGTAAACACATGGGGAACCTTTAAAATGTACATGTTGGGAGCTGCCATAGCTGTGATTCATCAGCATGTGTTAGAGACTGACGGTGTTGTGGAGGATGATGCCGACAACCACCGCAGGCCCCGGAGGAGGAGAAGAGTGTTCAGACCAAGGGTAACCTATCAGGGGCTACATGATCTGGAGATAGTAGAGCATTACAGGGTGGACAGGGACATCTTACAGCAAATAGTGGAGCTGTGCCGGCCATGCCTGAGAACCAGAAATAACAGAGGGGAACCCATCCCAGTGGACACGAAGGTATGTGTAAGCATGCAAATACTAGCCACAGGTACCTTTCAAAGGCCAACTGGAGATATAATGGGGATCTCACAGGCATCAGCATCCAGGGTACTACACCAGTTCCTGGATGCCATGTTACCACATGCCAATGAGCATATATACTTCCCCCGAACTCAGGAGGAGTTGGCCAGCAATATGCGTCACTTCCACCATGTGGCACACTACCCGGAGGTACTGGGTGCGATAGACTGCACGCACATACAAATCAAGTCACCACCCAGTGAGCATGGTAGGCAATACATAAACCGCAAGGGATTCCACTCCATCAACTGCCAGGTCGTGTGCAATACCCAGGGCATAATTATGGATGTGTGTGCTGGGTAGCCCTGGAAGCTACCATGACTCCTATATCTGGCATGCCTCACAGCTGTATCAGGTATTTGTCAGGGGGGACATCCCACATGGCCACCTTGTGGGGGATGCTGGCTATGCACTGGAGCCGTGGATCATGACTCCCATCAGAAATGCACACACACCCATGCAAGAATGCCATAATGAGGCACACGCACAAACCAGAATCATCATAGAGCATGTGTTCGGGATGCTGAAATCACAGTTCCGGTGCTTGGACACATCTGGTGGAGCCTTGCAGTACTCTCCAGGCACGTGTGCCCACATTTTCATAGTATGTGCCATGCTACATAATATGATCCTGCGGAAACAGCTGCAGCAGGGACAAAATGGTGAAGGCCCTCATAGCCCACCGCATTTCCCAAGGCCATCACAGGCACAGAGGGATTCAGACCATGAACACACTGTGCCAGCCCCAGTAGGCAGACGGAGGTGTGCCCAATATGCCTACGCCTTGGCAAAGAGGGAACGTATAGCACATACACTGACAGTGTAGGCCCCTACGGACTGACACACCTCTCCACCTGCACACACAGTAAAATGGATGGCACACAAGCACGACCACCTGTAAATTGTAATGTATAGGTGGCCCACTGTGTGAATCCTACATAGGCAGCCCACAAATATTGTACACACAACAGCTATTGGAACACGGAATGTCAACACCTGAACAGTACATGCGCCTTCAGCATATGTTGGTGCTGTGTGTATAGGTTCCCAGGTACATCGGTGGGTACATGGCCGATTGTCAGAGGCCATACACCAAACGGGGCAAACAGTGTCCGCTGTTGCCACAACATCGAGTAACCAACTGTCGCGTAGAGGAGCAGAGGCAATTGTGGGAGCACATGTGTTTAAGCACTGTTCTGCAGACACTCAGCACGGAGTCCCTGCTGCATTAATGAGGGGCTCCACATAATATAATCATGGATGTTGTGTCAAGGCATGGGGTGTACCCATGACAGGTATTCGTCACCCCAGCATGCACCACCCACGGTCGTATGAAGGTGTAGCACAGTATCATGTGTGGCTCACTGTGATATACATACTCAATGCCGGAGCACATACAGTAAACATCACATGGACATACCATTAACTGGACTCATCAATATGTAAACTAACTGAGTTACCCAGGTGACTGCAGTATGGAGTAACAGCTGTAGTGTACTCCACGTACAAAATGACATAACACGTGTACAAATCCCAGATGGCCATATGTTAAATGCAGTGACCGTCGTGCATGTTCCCGGTCCCACGTCCTGCAAGGGATGTAATGTAATCCCGAAGGTACGAGTAATGCATGTCAGATGCAGGTCATCAGATCATATGTTTAGCACACATTACCGGGAATATGCATTGCCCACTGCTGGTAAGCGACGTTTAAATATGACTATATGGATATGCGCAAAACAGGGATAAGCTACTCTGAATATCGTGCAGATCACAGTGAATGATGTCCAGAACAGGTGAAACCAGCATTATTTTCCCCTGTACTAATAGCGCCTGCTCTGAAGGGTGAAACGACCACTGCCAGGTGTAGAACAAGCAATCATGTATAGAATCACCTAACACTATTGCTAGGCAAGATGTACCTATGGTAGGGTTGCCACCTCTTCAAAGTACTAATGTGGGACATACGTCAGATGTCTGCAGGCCAACACATACACTCGGCCAGTATGAAAAGCAGAACTGCACTGTTTTGCCTAGATAAAAGCTCATTCTTGTAATGCTTACTTACATATTCTGTTTGTTGGTTCAGATACAGAATAACTGTTTTATGCGATTATTACATAAACTATAGGAAATAAGTATGTTCTAAAATCACAGGACATTTGCCATGTTTACAAATATTTTGCAGGACACAACTGCCCAAAGAGGGACTGTCCCTCGCAGAGTGGGACAGCTGGCAACCCTAACCTATGGCAGGTGTGTAATGTGACAGGTACAGACACAAACGTGCGGAGTCCAGGAAACAGTATACAAATGAAAGGTGTAGCTTGCCTGTCACTTTCCCCATCAGATATATATATATATATATATATATATATATATATATATATATATATGTACACATATATACATATATATATAATACAGATAGAAACGGCGATAGAGTGATATATGTTGATATATACGGATTCAGCGATATCTGCAAATATATATAGATAGGTCAACGACATTCATAATACCTTGGAGGTACAAATACTTAGGATACTGCCAGCTATGGAATGTGTAACATACCGACATGTGTAACCACGAGGCTGAAAGACCGAAAGAGAACAGTACAACCGCGAGTAATAGTATGATGATATGAATGGATAATTCGTTACCGCTGCTGGTGTTGCAGTCCACATAGGTACTGTGTTCAACTGTGTGTGTGAGTGCTGTAGTCTGTGTATGTGTGTGTTGAGGGTGCCGTGTGCATCCCCGTGTGACTGTAATGTGTGTGTGTGTTCGCATCATGTGTCTGCTAGTGCCAACTCAGAGGTAGATGATTATGGTAGGTGTGGTTATAGCTAGACGTAGGCATACGGTCATCACCTTTCCCACATTAGGAGGGACAGTCCCTCCCTGGGCAGGTGTGTCCTGACATAAAACATTACAAAGGGCAAATGTCCGAGATCGTAGGACATTAATATGTCCCATACATAATGTAATAGTTGCATTAAATAGTTATGCCTGTATGTAAGAAACGTGAATGTTACATGCAATATGATAAGTAGCCAAAGTCCAACAACAATAGGTATGTATTGAGGATAAAAGTATGTGCTATCCTGTGTATTGATCGTGGCTATGTGTTGGCCTGTAAACACTGCTGTATGTCCCGGAAGTGTCCAACAATGGCCATATGAAAAGGTGTCAACCCATGGCAAAGAGGTTCTGTTACCAACACAACCGCAATGACTGCAAATATCTGGGACAGAAATAGACGGGATAGCTGTCATGTAGACATATCCCTTTACATATCGCTGCAATTCTGGAGGTATGGAAGAATCAACCTCACCTGCATACTATATAGAAACCAATTAACAATGGCCCAATGTACAATCCCATAACATAAGTCTACTAACTGATAGCTCTTTAATAAGGGACGGAGCCCACACACATATATATGGAATATGTAGAAATGGAAGCCCCACAAACCTGTAAATGGTACGTACACCCACCATCTCCCACACTAGAAACTATAGCAATACAGACTGTAATAACAGCACAAACATCCAGTCAGTCAATTACAACTGCAGAACCGTCGACATACCTTGTGAGAGACACAATTAAAGGTGCCATGCAAAATTGCAGCCATTGTATAATGGAACAAACGGTGATGTTACAGGTTTTGTTTGCAATAGTCTGTTAACAGAGGTTGGGATGACAGGTACACCCACATGTTGAACCACATACACTAGCTGTCACACACAATCCACGGGGGACATGAATCCAAAGTATACTTGTCACTATGCATAGCAGTTGCAATTACACATAACAAAACACAATACAGGCCATCTCCCCGAAGGTAGGGCAAATGGCCAACGCCCAAGTGGAGAAGTCAATTATACCCCAATGTTGCCATGTAATTGGTGAATGTAGTAGCTGCAAAGCTGATATGCAAGTAATTAGTCACTCAGAATCACCAATAGGCGGCAGGAAACCACATGTTACAGGTATCGACGTATATAAGGAAGACTTGCCAGACATTCAAACCGTATGCTCATACAAAACACCCGTGTAAGCAGTGTGAGAGAGATAGAGACGAAAGTACGTAACGATAACAAGGTATGTAGAACACTCAGTATGTAAGTATATGTATAGCATGTTTTGTATTAATTATTTACTGTATGTATAGCTCGTTTTGCATTAATTAAAAGTATCCGCAATGCATAATGTGGGAAAAGGTATTTATGTAGTGATGTCTTGCTGAGCATACTTAAGCTTGTAGAAACTGTGCATCCAGCTGTGGGCCACAAGGTACACATCACAGACACCACAAGGGATGCTACATGAGGGCTTTAAACAAAACAATTACACACAACCCGCCGTCAGTGGCAGGGTATGCCCAACAAGTACGTGCCATAGCCGGGGATAGTATATGTTGATATGCTGTCACAGTAGGCATGTGTATGGGCATATAATGACAATGACATGTCTAAGGTGATCCCGCTGTGCAAGTATGCTTTGCATTATGGGATACTATGTAAAATATGTGTAATGTATAGTATTGTAGGTAGATATGTCAGATATTCTACACAGCATAACAGGCATATCATGCATACCACAGGTATCGTCTATTGGCATGTACAATAACAGGATACATATGGCTTGTAGGCATGGGACATTGTAATAGCATGATAGCTAATCTAAATGGAAAGGCTACCAAGTAACCATGCACAAAGGACATGTAATAGCTTCACAGGTTCATAGTGGGGTACTATGCAGTCTGGCAAGTCTATGTGTAAGCGCAACCACAGTGTTCACACCAGTGGCACCTCTCTAGGGTAGTGTCCTGTGATCAGCAGAGCCATGTGTTACCTGCACTTCTGCACAGTACAGCCACTGTAGTGATCCCTGGCATACATGTGTGTCCCAAACACCAAGGGAGGTATCACATGAACAGTGCTACTGAGTGTCCCTGCGTGATGCACATAGGAGTCATGTTCCAAAGCATGGTGAGTGTCCGGTTTGGGAATGTAACCCTCAAACACATCCCACTCATTGTTGCATGTGTGCACATATCCATGAGCATGTTGCTCACAGTGGCATCTGCGTATGTGGTGTATGTGGAGTATATCCATTAATATTGTTGTGGACATGGGCCCTGTCTGTTCAGCAGAGGTCACCCCTGAGTATGTAGTATGCAAATGTGTACAGACATGGTGTCCGTAGTTCAGCCGCATACCTTAGCTGTCAGAGCTCAATAAATGTCATGGCATGTTAATGTTGTGGTATGTAAAGCTGTAGCTGTTGTGTAAGGTACACCCTAAATAGGGTGGTGTACCCTTGAATGTGTGTAGAAGTCTTGAGTTCAGAGGTACAATGGGTGCCTATGTAGCAGCTACACACCCAGAACAGATAAGTGTGGCCATGTAGAAGGATACGTATGTAAGGGACTTCCACCTATGTGATAGTGGGTGAATGGTGTAATGCAAAGGTGATGTCCATGGACCTTGTGTCATGCAGCTTGAGGCCATGATATTCATATCAGGTATCTGTCACAGTGACACCCATATGGATGGAGTCAGTATCAGCTGGTGGATCAATCATGGCACTTTGTATGCAAGGGTTTGTAAAGCTAGGCAGGGAAAGTCCCTCTGTGCTAGCCTGTACCTCAGGGAAGCATATACTGAACATGAGGGGCCCTATGACTGAGGACTGTGTTAAGCCAAATGTAACTGAAATGCAGTAGGTACTATGGTATGCTACCCTCATTGTGTGTTCTGTCCATGAACCACGTTGCATAACATCCTGAGCCATAGGGTACGATGTGCAGGTGGATGTGTATGTTGTCAATACCAGAATGGAGAATGGTGCTGAGAGGCAATGAGAGGACAATGTAGGATGTGTGGACTCCCGTACCATCATCAACTATCCTGGTAATTGTATGAAAGGAGTCCACCAGGTGTAGGGGCCATGCTCTGGCCCTAACAAGTCCAACCCAGGTGGCATCAAAGGACCGGAGCCCAACAATGTCTCTGTGAATGATGTCCTTGATGATGTGCCCCATAGCCGTGCAGAACAGTCCAGTCAGGTGTGTAGGACTATAGTCCCACTCGTGCATTGTGGTGCCACCTGTGTGGAGTGTGATGAATGTTGCTGTGTGCCATTCAGGGGCCACAATGTCTGATACAAGGCTATTACTGAATATGGTGGCCTAGTGGGGAGACATGTCGTTCAGAGGTTTGTGGACATCACGGCCTGGGACTTTGAAAGGTGACATGGGGCCAGTGTCCCAGGACATATAGAGTGCAGGTTAGTACTGTGTAGGTGTGACCACAGGGATACCGCAATGTTCCTGCATGGATTGTGGCCCTGTAGTGAGTGAGAGGGTGTAATGTTAGCATTGAATCCATCCACCAGCATGTTGCCAGCATCACCTGGGTCTGTAATGTTCCTGAGTGACTGTTGTATGTGAGAGCAGATGTGGGTATTGCCAGTGACTACTGACATACCACCATAATGCCTTGTGGTACACCCTGGAATGTGTCGCAGTAATGTTTACGTAGCTAGTCATGGAGTATGTGATGAGGGATCCCGTGGCCCTACCGAGGCTGACCAGTGAGCTACCCCACCCATGAGATTGTACACCACTGTGCAACAGCCTCCACCTGTTGTTGTACATTATGTCCATGGAACTTGACCACCAGAGTGGCATCTGTTATCTGGTGTGTACCATCATGGCTCTGTGTGGCATAGCATGATCCATACAGTCGGGTACATGCTACTGAAGTGCACTGGGGTGTGTTGCAGCATTTGTATGTGCAATGTCCATCTGCACGGGTGTCATGACATTAACAACCGCTGTCATAAGACGTCTGTAGTAGGCGTTGTAGTACTCATGTACTGTGTATGCCATGAAGGGTGTGGTGCCGGGATGTGGCTAACAAGGTTGGTTAGCATATGTTCGGAATCCACCAATGATGGGATGACCACAGGTGTGGAACACCAGTCACATGTTGGTAGTGTTCATGTCAAGGTTAATGTTGGTCTTGGAGGTGTTGTGTATGGGTTTATCCAGCCAAGTGGAGGCTATGACTCATGGATGTGTCAGTACATGAGTGGCTATCCCAGTTAAGTGTGGGTTAGTGTCAGTCACACATCAGTAGTAGCTGTCTGAGCCCTACTGTCCAGTACACCAACAAATGAGGTCTGGTAACCGTGGGGTATGTAGTGGAATCTGTAGCTTGTTACAATGTGTATAGTGGTTCCGGACAAAGTTAGTTGCATGTGGAGCACCTCTGATGCATTGTGCTAAGTAACTAGCCAGGATGTGTGTACAACATAGTGGGATGTGGGAACACCTCAGCTGTGGGTGTGCCAGTCCAGGTATGTGCCTGAAAGGTATGGTCTGTCTATAACCTGTCATTGCAGGTGTGCTCTGCAGAGCCAAGAGGCAGGTCCCAGTCACTGCAGAGATATTGGAGTGGTGCATTCTAAGGTGTGCCTTGCCTGCGTGCATCACAGGAAGATGCAAGCATTGTGTCACATGGCCCCATGTCTTGCTTGCCAGTTCCCATTCTGTCGGTGACTGTTATTGGAAACTGTGCAAGACTGGCAGTATAGAAGCAGCAAGAGCCTTACATGTGAGCTGTACTCCCATGGCTGACAGGTGCAGGTCATCTGTGCCAAAGCATTGTGTTTGACCAGGTCAGTCAAAGCGGGCCGATACCAGATGCCTGTGGAATGACAGCAGAAGCATAGGCAACTGTTGAAGTGACACAGTCGTTGTACAGTGGTATCGGGTCTGGATGAATGCATAATGCTCCCTAGGGCTTGGCCCACACCTTCAGGGCTACAAGACTGGCGAGCTATTGCATGTCCCTGCACACGTAGTCTGTGAAGTGGCATCTCAGGGCAGTTACACTAACATGGAGAATGACAAGTCACAGCGTACCTGGTGAGGTGTGGCATGGGTGCATAGGTTATGTTGCAGAACCAGTTACCCGACAGCAAGATGTAAGCGACTATCACCTTGTGTAGCCTGCTGTGTGGAACTGCAGTGTGACCGCCTACAGAGTCACCTATGACTGGTGTGTTGTGTATGTTATAACACACTATTGGCTGTATGTGATGGGCACACATGAGTCTGTGGGCTATAAGTTGGTGATGTTGTGTTCCATATGGGGGCTTCCTCTGGTGCCTACACAGAGTATGGAGAGGTACTGCACACATTGTCCTTGTATGTGTGCCCTGTGATGGAGATCATGTGAGACTATGTGATGAGTGGGGTGTGTTGCGAATGTTACACATCCCCACATGACTGTCAGGTGCAGTCAGGGTTGGTGACAGCATTACCCCCAGCAGGGCTGCATAAGTGCATCCCCCACAGGCTGTAGTGTCGTATGTCGGGAGGTGAGCATTGAATGTGTACATGAGACAATTGCTCTATTGCCACATGTACGACATATCCATCTTACAGACAGGCAATAGCACTGGTACGTGACAGTTGGACATGCCTGTATATACAACCATGTCTCACAGGATATGTGAGTTACATGTGTACAACAGTTGTTGTACCATAAGTAAGCTGGAAATCTTAGCACAGCCAGTGTACCTGTGGGAAATGGTGTGGAATGGGTGCTATATTAATCAGTAGCTCATGACATGCTCACAAGTTCTGTACAAGTGCCTAGCATGACCATAAAATACAGATAGGGTGTTGGATAATATCAACCCACAAGTGGTGACGACAGTCATAATGTGTGACACCACACTATAACCCTGCTGAGTATGGTGTGCATGTCCATGAACCATTACCACTGTAGATGTTAGCAGTACAGATGTACAAGACAGTACGGATGTTTGATTACAAATACCTTTGTATGTCACAGGAGTGTTCTACCAGTGGCCTGTTGACAGACTCACAACTACAAATGGTTCCAGAGTGACATGTGCATATCACACCAGTGCCAGCTACAGTAGTACAGGGTTAATGTGTTGTACTCCACCCTCATTGTAGCCCATACCACACAGACAAATGTTAGGCATCTGTGTATGTAAGGATGTGAATGACCATGACCTATGAGGAATAGCTGTGTCAGTGTTGTGAACACAGCTGAGGTGTGTGGGTGAGGTGTGTGACATATGTGCACATTCTGATGGATGATATCTGAATTGTCACCGCTAGGTGAACATCCCTGTACCCATTAACTACCACCTAGGCTGTGGTCATCATTATGGACACTGTGTAAGGGATGGTGCTGTGCAGTACACCTCCCTGACTTGGTGACGTCTCCAGACCTCTTAGGTAGTCATACAAGGTACCCATGTCATGACAGGGTGCCATCCATGAGCATGGAGATCATTGGACAGGCATATACAGCACTGGGGTGACCAATATTGGATTACATATCACCTTTAAGGGGTAATGGCCATGCGTGTATGGGCGATACCAGCCTTCACAATCCTCACCTCCACTATGCAGCATGCTGTCTACCTTGCATAAAGACATCTGCTACACCACGATGATGGACATGCTACATGTCCATATCCTGATCTGTAAGATATATGTCATGGACATCCACCATCCGAATACTAGGATCGCCACATGCTGGACAGATCCCTGTGCCATACATGTGACATACTCCCGCCAAACCATGCAACCCTGTCCATCAAAGCTGCACATGTCATCCCAGTCATACATGGTGTGATGGCCACATGGTAGATGTAGTATCAACTGTCTGGATCAGTAATGTGGCACTGATGCACCTTGCGGTGACATAATGGCTGTCTGTTACAGCTAGGAAACCTTGCCCATACATGCTATGGTTCATAAGCATCCCTGCGAATGACGTCCGACTAACCATTGTCCCATGTCTATCACATGTGCAACACAGGCGATCCGTGGCAGGATGTTGAACAGCTGTACAGTACTGTGTAGATGTATATGGCAAAATACATGCATGTACAGGTTTCCATGCGTATGTGTGCATTGTCACTGCTCAAGTCCATTAAGGCTGTGTCTGTGTTGATATGTGACATATACACAGCATCAAGGTCAACAGCATTACCGTGGACACATCCAGGCATGTGCAGATAGGTAAGAACACCAGTGCAGGCAAATAGACATGCCCACATCAAGACAGCATTCACATGGAGTATGAACACTGTAATGAGGTGACACACATATATGGTGATGATATCCAATGCACAACAGGTGTTACATGTGCGTGACACAAACACGTCAGTCGTGTCCGTGTCATGATGATTTGCAAAGATGACCGTGCAGATGTACTAGATGTCATAGAAATGTATGTGCAGCAGTATCTCTGTACATCTCTGAAACTGTGACCTGTCACCATCATTATGTCTTACAGATAATGCCTCATACATGCCTTCCGGTGTACAGCCACCAGGAGGATGATGTCCTCATCCTGTACCTCCATGAGAACTATGAGGTGTTGTTCAGCCATGTGCCACAGCATGCCCAGCAGCAGGATGACCTGTGGCAGGATCTTCGCAGGAGGGTATACAATGTGGGAGGCCATAACCGCACCTACCAGCAGGTGCGCAGACACTGCACGGACTTGATATGACATGCAAAACAGCGTGCCACTGCAATTGCCAGGGAACAAGGTGGAACAGGTGGTGGGCCACCAACCCAGCCCCCACTCACACACCGAGGAGCTACTGGCCAGTCTGGGGACACCCTCAGAACAGCATCCAAAAACTCTAGCTGCCATCGTGGAGGTGGGTGTCTCCCAACCAATGAGCCTGGAGTTGCCTGGTAAGTCAGTACTGCACATATGGCTATTATATCCCATTTAGTTGCATGTGTCACTGTACATTATGTAAAGTAACAACATATGCAAGGTATGTGGACACACAAGCTGCATACTACAGTATGCTACCCTGTGTATGCACACATGTGCATACTATATGCTATTATACAGGCAAATGTGTTAACATGCACAGTGCACCCTGTGGCTGTCATACAGTCATGGATAATGTTCATATTGCTGTGTCACCTCTATACAGGTACCTCTGGCATGCCTCACAGACATGGGTCCATTGCAGGTAAGACTGTCATCAGTATCAGGCATGTTAAAGCATAGATCTATTTTCCATGTGGCCAGTTAACACTTGCACCCTTGATGTTCATTCCAGTCATGATATACAGGTCGCAGCACCCATCATTCACACAGGCCACCCATATGCAATATATACAAATGAAGTGATACACCAACTTGAAACCACAGTATTTGTCATTGCTACATGTGTGGTCAGCTGTGCATACAGTGGTGGAGGTGTTCTACAATGGAGGCATATGTAGTATGTATTGGAACAACATGTGTGGTACGCAAACAGTACCACACAGTGAGCTGTGATATGGGCAGCCCACAGGTGTCACCATTGTGTTGTATGCCCCTGCATTGGGTGCACACATTGTGATGTGCCATCTGACATGTCCCTGACATGTAGTGTTCTGGCTGCAATATTGTCACACTATCCCATGACCCATACCCCACATACCAAACATACAACCCGTTGTCTGCATAGCCCTGTGGATGGTGACATATCTGACATCTATGGGTTTATGTCATATGGGACAACACAGACATGTGAGATAGATGGCCATTACACACATTTGGCCAACACATGTGCACACATGGCCATGGGGGATGGCCAGAGACACGTAGCCACACAGTAGATGTGATGTGTATACACCCTGTTGCACATTGTCCACACATGGTCCACTTACAGCCTTAGTTGACAGATTATACAGTTGATGTGGTACACTGGACATCCAAACAGCCTGTGCACAGCTAGTGGAGGTGTCACTGAAGTCTACCATAGAAGATCAGTTGCACATCACGACTGTGTCATAGCATGACAGTAGTCACCTGTACAGCTTCCACAGACATTGACACCACATCAGACCACAGATACTGTACATTTCCCTTGCTGCTGTAGGACATCACCATTAGCTGTGCACCTCGTGTGTGTGTGGTACATCAATGTCATGTGGGAAATGGTGAATTGACATGTTCACTATGTGTGGACATGGTTGCCAGGCAGCTAAGACCCTGTAGTTGTTGTGCAGGGGTGTCAGCTGTAGGCCTCCAGTGACCTGTCACTTGACACAGCATGGTTTGGTGTGTATACACCTCAGCATCGTGGGTCACAATCCACAGTTATGTCATGGGTATGCATGCAGTTATGGCTATGCAATGTGTACATATTATGCATTGTACAGCAATATAGATGCCTCAAGATGCCATGCAATGGCACAGTGTCTGTACTTCACACTGTATAGCAATGTAGATGGCTCACACTACCCTTCCATGCTCATGCACATTTGCTAAACATGCATTCTATCTGTAGGGCATGCAGACAACACCACAATGTGATGCCCATTATGATGCTGTACATGTGTCAGGACACCATTGTGTCAGACATGTATGCATGTTAATGCACACTTCAGCAGAGTACATGTCAAGGTCACATCAGCCATGTGTACTGTGATCCTGTTCTGGTCCACATGGTGTATCACGGGGATGCATGCATACTACCATGATTGTGTGAACTGCATGGCTACTGATATGACACCTGCTTGCTGTAGTGTGCATCCCAGGGAGGCATGCTTACTAACACTATTAATGTCCGAGCTGCATGCCCTCTGCTGTACCACAGGCATGCTGCATGCCATCTGTCGAATCACATGCATGGTGTGTCTGTGTGTGTGTGTGTGTCTGTGTGTGTGTGTGTCTGTGTGTGTGTGTGTGTGTGTGTGTGTGTGTGTGTGTGTGTGTGTGTGTGTGTGTGTGTGTGTGTGTGTGTGTGTGTGTGTGTGTGTGGCTGTGTGTGTGTGTGTGTGTCTGTGTGTGTCTGTGTGTCTGTGTGTCTGTGTGTCTGTGACTATTGTAATTTAGAGTCTTTCTTTGCATTCACAGGTGATGTAGGTGCGTTACCCTCCTGCAGTCCATCTGATGTTAGTGTCCCCACAGATACTAGCAGTGATGAACATATGCATGAGGTACAGGCAGGGTTGTCAGGGGCTGAATCTGTGCCAACGGTTGCCATCCCAGCTATGTCCCCCTCTTCACCGCACACAGTTCTGCTGCCAACACATACTGCATCACCAGTGGCCATAGAGGAAGGACAGTCAGCGTCTGTTAGCATGGAACAGGAATGTGTGGTGGCTACAGAAGGTGTGTCTACACACCATGGTGTCAGTGTAATGACTGCAGATGTGCCACACAGGCATGTGGCCGGTGCTGCTCGTAGGAGGACCTCTGGCAGACATGCACCTGCAGGACAGAGTGCAGC
This sequence comes from Protopterus annectens, assembly GCF_019279795.1. Taxonomy (NCBI): domain Eukaryota; kingdom Metazoa; phylum Chordata; order Ceratodontiformes; family Protopteridae; genus Protopterus; species Protopterus annectens. Next base: position 1,428,868,632 of record NC_056743.1, on the reverse strand, counting down.
AGCTGGTATCACCAGACGCATGTTCCAGACTGTAATGGCGGCACAGGCACATGCTGAATGGCACACCAGGGAAGGGCTGAGGCTGCAGAGGGCTGCTATCCATACCCTAAATAACAACATCCAGGCATTGGCAAATGCTCAACAGCAGATTGCTGATGTTCTTGACAGGCGATTGGGTGACATGGTTGGAATCCTTGACCGTGGCATGGCAATCCACAAGTGTGAGCTGTCTGTGCTGGAACATCTGGTAGGAGTGAGGCGTAGGCCATGTGGATGTAGGCAAGCCACACCACCTAGTGCAGGTCAACGTGAGCGTGCCACCTCACATGCCCGCTCCCATAGTGCTGGTAGCAGTAGCAGTGTAGCTGGTGCTGCGCTGTCCACACCAGGTCACAGCAGGCCATGTGGACCTGGCCCTGGATGTTCCCAGTGGGGACACGGTTCCAGTGGACATGTGTCATCGGACAGTAGCCAATCTGTACCTCTGCCTCGTAGTGCCCGTGCAACCCCTTGCAGGCACAGGTCACGTGGCCGTGGCCAGACACAGTGAGCTGTACAACCTGGTCTGTACAATCTGGAGCTGTCAATAATACCCCGTGTAGGCCTCACAAAAGGCAGAACTGTGTGCACACATACACGCACACAGCAAAGACATCTGTAGGGCACAACAACAACCACATGCATACTGAACAGACATGTCCAATCATATCACTGGCCTTTACCCACACATATTGGTGCAGCCTATGCCCCTGGCAAACATTATCACCCTGTGCATATGATGAAGCCTGTGCCACATCCCTGTCATCCACACCATCGGTGCAGGGACATGCTCAAATGGTCTGATGCACAGGGTGAACAGAATAGTGAGAAGTGTAATTTACAATAGTTGTGTGAGAATAGCGAGAGATGTGTATATTACATTAGTTATGTACTGTTGACACGCACCAGACATACCATGTAGTACAGGTTTAGTATGCATTGTTATATGTTCACAGAATGTGTCATGGTAACAACAGTAACAGTATGTTGGTAGTGATGCCCTGGTTCCCTCCTTATGGTCTACTTGCATGTGCCTACAGGTAGCACTGTTTGCATTCTCCCATGTGTAACTGTGGAGTACTCACAGGCACATATGGCAATATCAGCATGCTAAACATAGCCTCAGCCTGACTGTCTGAAAGTCTAACATACCACAGATGTCCACACATATACTGATCCAGAAGCATGTAGGCAGTTTAATAGGCTACAGTGGCTAGAGACCTGACATCCATACCAGGTCACATCACAGGTATGTTGACATGGTGCAGGGGTTGTACACAGCGGTCTGGCCAATGATAATGTTAGAGGCCACGTGATAGAATGAGGCCTCACTGTGTAGCAGTAATACCCTGTCACATTACAGGAACATGCTCACACTAAACGGGTCAACAACACTATAACGCACACCCCATAGTGTTGAGGTGAGGACCCTTGCCTATGTGGTCATCACCCTCACAGTACTGTGCACCCACACAATGCGACACAGAGAAAGAACATGTACAGGTAGCCAGTGAGGCTGAGACCGATGGCATCAACAGGGTAGTGGACTGCATCACCATGAGGGGTTAGGGATCCTGTGTGTTCTGTATGGTAGCATACACCCTCAATCCATGCACCAGACAGCCATACATACCTACATACGCACACACACACACACACACACACACACACACACACTGTGGAGACCACAAATATTGTACACATTTGGATAGCTGATGTGTGTGATACACACACCACACCTGCCTACGTCATGCTTTCCACACTGCAGTATGTACAGATCTCTACAACAGTGTACAGGGGTGTGTGACAATTGGGTTGTATTTCACACCATATGTGGCATATATGGTCACACAAGCAAACACACATGGCAGTACTGTGAATGATACACCTGCTATATGATGATACATCTGACAGACATGCATCAGTATTGGCCACATTATGTGTACCAATGCTACCTTCGGCAATTGTGCTGCTATATGCACATGGGAGGATGTAAGTGTTACAGGTGTCAAGTGATGTACTGTCGGTAACACCTGACTGCTGTGTAGGTGTTATGCCTCCACCATCAAGTAATGGTAACATAGCGTACTGTTTGCACATGTCATGGTTGGATGGCGTGTGACACACCTGTGAGCCATCCCTGGCAAACATCCATCTACACAGGTGCATCACTACTGTATGTACACACATCCATCCATACCTGCTGTACATCCTACCATACTGTCAGTATGTCACCATATACAAGTGTCAATTATGGTGCTGCATTGCAGCTGCATGTTGTAGTTAGGCACAGATGAGTTACTTACATCAGCTACTGCACATGCATGGTAGCTGCATGCACACTACAGATTGTACATGTGCATTGGTCCTACATGCCTGTCATGTAGCCATGTTTGTATGTATTGCAGTTGGTGGACATGTGTGTTGACATACATAACACATGGACTGTTGTATGATATGATGGGTGTCATGGGTAACTAGTACATAGGGAATGTGTCCTCGGTCAACATTGCTACCTCATGTACTGTTAGCATTCAACAGCCATGGACCCACCTTCCATTTGTGTGGGTATGATTGCTGTAGCCACTTGTCTGCACAGAGGACAGCAAAAGCTATGCTATGTACATATGTGGTGTGTGTTTGGTCAATGCACATATCCACTGCAATTACATGTATGACATAGCCAAACATGTGTGTTCGTTGGTGTACAGCGACAGTCATCTGTCACAGCTGTGTAAGTCCCAGGGCCCCTGGTATGTGTAGAGTCAACCTGGTTAGTACAGTGGTATCATTGCAATGAATAACACATGATGGAACCCTGTTGGTACATGTGTAGTCTGCACAGTTGCTGTAGACATATGTACAGTCCACTGGTCATGAGTCACACGGTGTTGTGTTAAAGTATGGCTGTGTATTGCTGGTCCAATGACATGGTGATGTGTGACGGCTACATTGTAGATTGTGGTGTGTACCTCTGTGATCTACACTTGAGACAACTGTGATAGCTCCTGAGTGTGTACTGGTCAATACATGTGAGTGGCCTTCATGTACATGGTGACAGTAATACCATACTGTGCCCTTCTGTGTTTAGAATCTGTGTGCATGCAAGACGGCCCTTTGCAACTGCTAAGTGTGTGAGCATGCCCAGTACACCGTTGTGTAGCTGGACACACAGTACATTCCAAACTGCGCCCTTCTGTTAGAATCCATGTGCATGCAAGACGGCACTTTGCAACTGCTAAGTGTGTGAGCATGCCCAGTACGCCATTGTGTAGATGGACACACAGTACATTCCAAACAAACATGTGATACTAAGCGTGTGGGCATGGCCATTGACATCCTGTATAGTGATGGTGGTCATCCAGGCAAGAGATGTCCATTTTCAATGTCACAATGGATGCCTACATTGAACACACTGGTTGCTGTCTTGAAGGGTGTACTGTCTGTGGCGCTGCGTATCTATGTAGTGTTGTTGTAGTGTTCGTAGATATTTGGTTGCCCCGATCACACCACTGCTGTGTGTTTGTCTATGTCTACCTTGGGACAGTAATATGCTTTCAGACTGCTCATTCTCTATGCATTCCCTATCGGCATCCTTGCCTTTGCGGATGATGTCACCCACCTAGAAGTATGCCTCTGGGAGTGCTGTGCTCAGTAATCTTGGTGGCGCTCTGTAAATGCGCCATGCTGTAGTGTGTTAGGTAGTTAGGTGTATGTTCGACCCCAGCCCTGCCAAGTGTGTGTGTGTGTGTGTGTGTGTGTGTGTGTGTGTGTGTGTGTTTGCACATGCGTCCGCCTGGGGATGCAGTCTTGCTTTTTAGATGCCGCACACCACAGCAGTTAGCTACAACGCCTTTTGCCTTTGCGGATGATGACACACACCTAGATGACTACCTCTGGGACTGCTGTGCTTAGTAATCTCGGTAGCATGTTCTGTAAATGCGCCATGCTGTAGTGTGTTAGGTAGTTAGGTGTATGTTCGACTCCCAGCCCTGCCGCAAGTGTGTGTGTGTGTGTGTGTGTGTGTGTGTGTGTGTGTGTGTGTGTGTGTGTGTGTGTGTGTGTTTGGCGATGCTCCCATCTGCCTGGGGATGCAGTCTTGCTTTTAGACGCCGCACACCACAGCAGTTTGCTACCAATGTCTTTGCCTTTGCGGATGATGACACGCACCTAGATGACTGCCTCTGGGACTGCTGTGCTTAGTAATCTCGGTAGTGCATTCTGTAAATGCGCTATGCTGTAGTGTGTTAGGATAGTTAGGTGTATGTTCAACTCCCAGCCCTGCCAAGTGTGTGTGTGTGTGTGTGTGTGTGTGTGTGTGTGTGTGTGTGTGTGTGTGTGTGTGTGTGTATGTTTGCGCATGCTCCCGCCTCGCCTGGGGACGCAGTCTTGCTTTTAGACGCCGCACACCACAGCAGTTTGCTCCCAATGTCTTTGCCTTTGCGGATGATGATGACACGATCTAGATGACTGCCTCTGGGACTGCTGTGCTTAGTAATCTCGTAGCGTTCTGTAAATGCGCTATGCTGTAGTGTGTTAGGTAGTTAGTGTATGTTCAACTCCCAGCCCTGCCAAGTGTGTGTGTGTGTGTGTGTGTGTGTGTGTGTATGTTTGCGCAAGATGCTCCTGTCTGCCTGGGGACGCAGTCTTGCTTTTAGACGCCGCACACCACAGCAGTTTGCTCCCAATGTCTTTGCCTTTGCGGATGATGATACGCACCTAGATGACTGCCTCTGGGACTGCTGTGCTTAGTAATCTCAGTAGCGCGTTCTGTAAATGCGTCATGCTGTAGTGTGTTAGGGTAGTTAGGTGTATGTTCAACTCCCAGCCCTGCCAAGTGTGTGTGTGTGTGTGTTTGCACGCATGCTCCCATCCGCCTGGGGACGCAGTCTTGCTTTTAGATGCTGCACACCACAGCAGTTTGCTACCAATGTCTTTGCCTTTGCGGATGATGACACACACCTAGATGACTGCCTCTGGGACTGCTGTGCTTAGTAATCTTGGTAGCATGTTCTGTAAATGCGTCATGCTGTAGTGTGTTAGGGTAGTTAGGTGTATGTTCAACTCCCAGCCCTGCCAAGTCTGTGTGTGTGTGTGTGTGTGTGTGTGTGTGTGTGTGTGTGTGTGTGTGTGTGTGTGTGTGTGTGTTTGCCCGCATGCTCCCGTCCGCCTGGGGATGCAGTCTTGCTTTTAGACGCCGCACACCACAGCAGTTTGCTACCAACGTCCTTGCCTTTGCGGATGATGACACGCACCTAGATGACTGCCTCTGGGACTGCTGTGCTTAGTAATCTCGGTAGCGCGTTCTGTAAATGCGTCATGCTGTAGTGTGTTAGGGTAGTTAGGTGTATGTTCGACTCCCAGCCCTGCCGAGTGTGTGTGTGTGTGTGTGTGTGTGTGTGTGTGTGTGTGTGTGTGTGTGTGTTTGCGTGCATGCTCCCGTCCGCCTAGGGACGCAACCTTGCTTTTAGATGCTGCACACCACAGCAGTTTGCTACCGACATCTTTGCCTTTGCGGATGATGACATGCACCTAGATGACCGCCTCTGGGACTGCTGTGCTTAGTAATCTTGGTAGCACATTCTGTAAATGCGTCATGCTGTAGTGTGTTAGGGTAGTTAGGTGTATGTTCGACTCCCAGCCCTGCCGAGTGTGTGTGTGTGTGTGTGTGTATGTCTGTCTGTCTGTGTGTGTGTTTCCAGCTGCATGACAACAGTACATTGCTTTTACAGTATTCACTCTCCATAACATCCGTGCAGCCGCCTTTTGCCTTTGATGCTGCTGTCTGCAGGCTAGACGTGTGCCTGTGTGAATCATGTGATCCACTGATCATGGTAGCGCATTTTGTAACTGCGTGATGCTGTCATGTGGTACAGTGCTTACGTTTATGTTCTGCTCCCAACCCTGCCACGTGTGTGTGTGTGTGTGTGTGTGTGTGTGTGTGTGTGTGTGTGTGTGTGTGTGTGTGTGTGTGTATGTATCTATCTACATATATATATATATATATATATATATATATATATATATATATATGTATGTATATGGATATATATATATATATATATATATATATACATATATATATATATATATATATATATATATATATATATATATATAATGTATATTGTATATATACATATATATATATATATATATATATATATATATATATATATATATATATAATGTATATTGTATATAGATATGTATGTTGGGATTATCACTCTTACATCTGCTGCATTGTCTGTACGTGAGCACCATGGATGTATGTACATCTGCTATGGCTCTGTGATAGTGCACATACTGTGTGCTGTAGTGATCGTGGGTTATACATGTGCAGAGACCAGTTATTGTGTTGCTGGGTATTACACGGCATTGGAAACAATGTTAGTGCAGCACCTTTGACTGGTCATATGCAGATCTTGGCAACAGTCAGCAGTGGTTATTACATTGAGTGCAGTATGGCTCATATCCATCTGTAGTAACTGTCAATTCTATGCACCTCAGGTTAACATTACAGATGCACATTTATCCACAGGTTGTGGTACAGATCCCAGGACTGTATGTGTAGACATTGACAGGTGCAGGACTGAGCCAGTTGTGTTGGATGCATGGAGGGTGTCCATGGCCAGTAATGGGATCTCTACAGCCTGGCAGGTAATGGTCTGTGACTGTCCCACAACCTCCTGTATATGGCTGACACATGCTGTACCTGTGTATATGCAGACACACACACATCCTTACCACAAACAGCTACTGCTATCACATACACACACCCATTGCACCACCATTGGGCCATGCACAACCATTGTCCTCACACACACACCCATACGTGTACATTGGATGGCTCTATGACAGCTCTGGACATGTTAACACACCACACCCTGTGCATATGATGTCACCTGTGTCACCACCTGTGATGTGTAACATTGATGCAGGATCTGACTAACCTGGTACTGCTGCACACGGTGGCTTTATTCCACTGTATTGATGTTAGCATGCTGTTAACACACAGTTTGTTACTTCCAGGTGTACTTCAGCAGGCATGATGCATTGCAGCTATGACTATCACTGCAGCATAGTTTACAGCACTGTTACTTGATGATGCAGTCTCCATCCATGTGCCATTTCACTGATGTGTGTAGTATTGGCAGCATGTGTGTCTGTGTGTGCAGCACGTGTGATGTGTGTAGTACACATGTATACATGCTTACAAACTCATACACTATATATTGTACAGGCTTCACCATTCGGACACTAGCTTACTCGTTTCTTCCACACGCACACACAGGCTAACATGCGCCACATACTTACTCGGGCTACTGGCGCATGGGTGCAGACACACTGTGGGCAGGTTTGCAGGTCACATCAGTGGTATCCATGGTGTACGCCATCAGTCTCCTGACGTTCCCTAGGATAGCTCATGACACATCTCTTCCACTGAGTACTGACAGCACACATGTGACACTGCTCTGGTGAGGTTACAGTGTTTTGTACATACACACTCATGTTGTCACCTATCTTCTACTCTAATAGTCCCCTTAACCTACACTACATGGTAGAGGCTTGGCCCATATGGCATGACATGTTGTGATTCACTATCCTCAGCCTCACTTGCCTCACACTGCCTACAAATGCTTCATTACATCTCTGACAGAGCGCTTCCACACATAAGTACCAGTACGCAGTAGCCATGTTGTTCCAGCTTGCCATTCATCTGCATGGCGTACTAACATCTAACTAAACCTACATTTTGTATATATATTATCCATATGTCTTGTTTTGAAGTGCAGCGTGTTCTCGTGCACTGCGCTTACGCCTACACCAGGGATCGGGAAGGACAACTACTTCTTCATTGATATCCAATGGACAAAGCCACTGGCCTTGACTTGGACATCGGCATGCTTCTTGACTGTATTCATACTGTATTTGCAGCTGTCATTGCTCCATTTAGCAACGCAAAACGCTAGTCGCATAACATCCGGGTACATTTCTGCACATAAACTGCAGCCCGTCTTGTATGGACAGCTTACTGTTTCATGTATCGCATAATCATTACATCATTTGCATAGCTTACATACAAATGGGGTATGTTGTAAATCCCAACATTGCCCGCGGTAATGTTCGTGTTACAGGCGTCTTGCACTCCCTGCAGGTGTTTGCTGAATAGCCTGGCAGTCATCTTTCTCTTGCTGTACTCCCCACTCAATCCATACACGCGGAGGCTTCATGTATCATGGCCTAGGCTTTGCTGTGTGCTATGTCTAGTTGTGTATGCATGGCTGTGGGTATGTCCCACTGTCATCATTGGTAAAGGTGACACCCTATAGGTACTTCCTGTAGACTGCTGTGTCATTTGACATGTCAGCACATACCTGCGGATGAACTTCCTACTGTAGGTATTCATACCTTCTGAGTTATCTTGCAGTCGATAATGCTGTTTCCTCAGACATGTATCTGTTTCAGATCATACCTATCAACCTCCTAGTGCAAAACATCTGTACAAAGCTTAACATGATGGGGGAACAGATAGGTGCAGATTCTACATATTGCTCTTACAAACGATAGTTGACAGTATTATAGGTTTTGCATTAGTATGACCTTTCTGAGGATTTGGGGTCTTAAACACATATGTTTATCATTATTTAATGACGCCAGTTCTCAGGTATTTGGCAGAAAGGTACAGATTGTGAGAGGAACACACCACACATGTGAGCGAGTATACATCTGCACATTCAGATAGTTACGCAGGTATGTTTCTGATACTGGACATCAATTTCCTTACGCCACTACACACAATACATGGCGCCATCACAGGCCAGTTACTATTACATTCCTATTGCAGGACACACCCACCCACTGGGTTATATTCCTCACACAGGCCAACAGGTGCTTATCCACACTAATTATTCCATCATGTACCTTATGTGTACACCGGTATTTATGCTTTCCATCAGTGGCAGAGCTCACGTACGAGTATGGGGGACTGGACACTGTATCGGTGACACTGCATGACACCCTGAGGGACACGTCTTTTGAGTCTATTAACCTTGCACATTGACTTTCACAGGCCATACATTGTAATTCACATTTGTGGACAAACATGCTTATGACTTGTACATGTTTTGTCATTTGTCCTGACGCCTTTCTTCTTCACCTGTCCACCTAGTATCACTAGTTCTGTACATTTCATTAGGACGGGTTACCTTCATACCTCCCTCACCTGTACACATTATGGGTATACTCTGGGGTTTGACCTATGATTCTGTTACATCAGTCATGATAATGTGCCTCTTCTGGTAGATTGCTGGCAAGCCATGACGGGACTGTGCGGTTAGGTAATCATGACTGACATTTCTATTTCATGATTACTAACTCTCATAACATTCGTGATTCTGACTCACGCAATTATTCTATCAATGGTCTGACTTTGTCTGAGGTATATTTAATATATCCCTATTTGTCTGTTGTACAGGGTACTATGCCTTAGTCCAGCTGTCTTATTCTGACATTTTGGCAGGTATGGTTACCATCTTGGTCGTGACGCTGTCCATCCATGATAATTGCCTACATGACACTGGATATAGGTCCCTACGTAGCTCTTCCCCAATGGTTTACACAATATCCAGTAGATGGGTTGCAACCTTTCTTTGGACAATGGTAGGCTGTCCTATACCCACATAGGTATATTGATCACTCCCATGGGGCATACTCCCACAGATCTGTGCCAACCAACACCTTGGCCCACTTTTGCATACCCATGATTCCCATACCTGACACACTCTCCACAGTACCTTCCATTAACACATGTTTAATGAGTGAGTGTAACAAAGTGTGAGGACACTTCTGAGCACCCCCACTCTGCGCGATATCAGCTCGCACGCATCGCACATTCACTTCCACACCATGTAAGCGTTACCTCTTGCACCTGCTACTGTTGTGACATGTACACCTATATCATAGTTGCAGCTGTGACGCCTTTTAGCATCTATGATGGTTCGTGACTTCATACGGATCAATTTTTGGGGTCCGCAAAGGACACCTATATATTCATGTTTAACGTAGAACTTGCAGTGGCCCTGTCACACTGGTACTTTCCGGCAATGGTTTGGAAACCATCGGTGTATTCTCCTTTCATGCATGTCTGTCTGTTCTATCCATATTAGCTATACCTGCGACCTATTTATGTACATGTGTTATATGTACAGGACATATGTTTGTTGTGTATATATCCATATTCATGTATTGTGTGTGTATAGATTTCTATATGTACATATATATATATTATTTCTGTACATTCCTCATCCTCGTAATTTGCTTTTGATTATGTTCGTGGATATATGTGTATATATATCTCCATATCATACCTTTCAACTGTAAGCAGATTTCTGTTGCATGTGTACAGCTGTTTGCCTCTTATCTTTGGTCCATTTTTCATAACCTTGTGTCTATCTGGCAAGTTATTAGTGGCGGCGATCATTAAAGACTGACATTGGTAAATAATGACAAAATATTTCAGGTTACTTACTTCATACCCTTCCAGAGAATCCATGCTAGTGACACACCTGTTATTCAATAATTCCACTTTCTATGTTTGTTAGGGCAATATCTGGGGATTGTCCTTATTTGTACCTGAAGTTGTTGTCATGGCTTTATCTGTTTTGTACTTTACGGGTTTAACAGGTATGAGCTATGTACATAGAATGGGGAAAACACCATTCATTTTCTATTCTGTGAGCTGGATTACACACACGCGAGGTGCACTTCTGCATATCCCATTGTGGCTCTCCTGGCGGCATGTGTTTCATAGATAATTGTAAGCTCCGTGAACTTTCATAATTCTGACCAGAATAAAGTTACATATCTGTATTCCAGTTTGGCGGACTACCGCAAAAGAACATCGCTCACCTTTACATATTTAGTGTCGTGTACTGCAATTTAACGCTTTCATTACACTTTCAGGTTATATGTGCAGTGGTTGTAGGTCAACCGACTTCATTCACGCTGGCCGGATACCGGAACCACTATCTCTATACTGGCGTGTTCTCCCTCATTGATATGTGTATACCCATAGTACTTAGTCACATCAACATATGGCCTTCACCGCTCACCTATGACACAGGCATCCATTCTCCTGCTGGGAAAAAGGCGGTACTACATATTACACATCTCCCTATTGCCTACTGCTGTGGACTCCAGCTGCATTGTTAATCACTCCGAGTGATATGCAGAAACACCAAGGCATATATGTCCAGCCACATACAAGGTCTTCTTATGTTTGTCAGGGTGTTCATGTAATGATCTGGGTTTAGGCTTGGTCCAACTGGTAAACCGGAACTTCCCCAAGAGGTCAAATGTCAGATGAAGCATATGGGCAGGGATTATCTCCCTATTTTGAAGCTTTACCTGTGTTTATAGACATGTGTTTGGGCACCTGTCAGCAGCTTATTCTTGTTGCAGCATTACATATTATGGGTGAGGTTGTTATAGTCCATATAATCCAATGAGCTGGTGGCGTTCCCATTCACATTCTGACTATTACCTGTATACTGCCAGTCATATGATGGATTGATTACTTAAGTGACTACATGTGGCGTAGTTGTGGCTATCACAAGCGTAGCTGTGGGCTGTCTCAAATATGTGCATGAACATACCTCTCAACCTCTTAGAGCAGCGAACCTGCACAAAACCTACATGATGGGGGGACAATTAGGGACACATTTTAACGACTGCTCTTACAAGCATAGAACACTGATAGAATGCTAGGTTTTGCATTAGCATGACTTTTGTGCAGGTTGTGGAGTCTTTTAAAACTCAAAAGGAAAAAATTTTTCAACATTTGCTTAAACCAATGGCACAGTGTCTGTACTTCACACTGTATAGCAATGTAGATGGCTCACACTACCCTTCCATGCTCATGCACATTTGCTAAACATGCATTCTATCTGTAGGGCATGCAGACAACACCACAATGTGATGCCCATTATGATGCTGTACATGTGTCAGGACACCATTGTGTCAGACATGTATGCATGTTAATGCACACTTCAGCAGAGTACATGTCAAGGTCACATCAGCCATGTGTACTGTGATCCTGTTCTGGTCCACATGGTGTATCACGGGGATGCATGCATACTACCATGATTGTGTGAACTGCATGGCTACTGATATGACACCTGCTTGCTGTAGTGTGCATCCCAGGGAGGCATGCTTACTAACACTATTAATGCCCGAGCTGCATGCCCTCTGCTGTACCACAGGCATGCTGCATGCCATCTGTCGAATCACATGCATGGTGTGTCTGTGTGTGTGTGTGTGTGTGTGTGTGTCTGTGTGTGTGTGTGTCTGTGTGTGTGTGTGTGTGTGTGTGTGTGTGTGTGTGTGTGTGTGTGTGTGTGTGTGTGTGTGTGTGTGTGTGTGTGTGTGTGTGTGTGTGTGTGTGTCTGTGTGTGTCTGTGTGTCTGTGTGTCTGTGTGTCTGTGACTATTGTAATTTAGAGTCTTTCTTTGCATTCACAGGTGATGTAGGTGCGTTACCCTCCTGCAGTCCATCTGATGTTAGTGTCCCCACAGATACTAGCAGTGATGAACATATGCATGAGGTACAGGCAGGGTTGTCAGGGGCTGAATCTGTGCCAACGGTTGCCATCCCAGCTATGTCCCCCTCTTCACCGCACACAGTTCTGCTGCCAACACATACTGCATCACCAGTGGCCATAGAGGAAGGACAGTCAGCGTCTGTTAGCATGGAACAGGAATGTGTGGTGGCTACAGAAGGTGTGTCTACACACCATGGTGTCAGTGTAATGACTGCAGATGTGCCACACAGGCATGTGGCCGGTGCTGCTCGTAGGAGGACCTCTGGCAGACATGCACCTGCAGGACAGAGCGCAGCAGCTGGTATCACCAGATGCATGTTCCAGACTGTAATGGCGGCACAGGCACATGCTGAATGGCACACCAGGGAAGGTCTGAGGCTGCAGAGGGCTGCTATCCATACCCTAAATAACAACATCCAGGCATTGGAAAATGCTCAACAGCAGATTGCTGATGTTCTTGACAGGCGATTGGGTGACATGGTTGGAATCCTTGACCGTGGCATGGCAATCCACAAGTGTGAGCTGTCTGTGCTGGAACATCTGGTAGGAGTGAGGCGTAGGCCATGTGGATGTAGACAAGCCACACCACCTAGTGCAGGTCAACCTGAGCGTGCCACCTCACATGCCCGCTCCCATAGTGCTGGTAGCAGTAGCAGTGCAGCTGGTGCTGCGCTGTCCACACCAGGACAAAGCAGGCCATGTGGACGTGGCCCTGGATGTTCCCAGTGGGGACACGGTTCCAGTGGACATGTGTCATCGGACAGTAGCCAATCTGTACCTCTGCCTCGTAGTGCCCGTGCAACCCCTTGCAGGCACAGGTCACGTGGCCATGGCCAGACACAGTGAGCTGTACAACCTGGTCTGTACAATCTGGAGCTGTCAATAATACCCCGTGTAGGCCTCACAAAAGGCAGAACTGTGTGCACACATACACGCACACAGCAAAGACATCTGTAAGGCACAACAACAACCACATGCATACTGAACAGACATGTCCAATCATATCACTGGCCTTTACCCACACACATTGGTGCAGCCTATGCCCCTGGCAAACATTATCACCCTGTGCATATGATGAAGCCTGTGCCACATCCCTGTCATCCACACCATCGGTGCAGGGACATGTTCAAATGGTCTGATGCACAGGGTGAACAGAATAGTGAGAAGTGTAATTTACAATAGTTGTGTGAGAATAGCGAGAGACGTGTATATTACATTAGTTATGTACTGTTGACACGCACCAGACATACCATGTAGTACAGGTTTAGTATGCATTGTTATATGTTCACAGAATGTGTCATGGTAACAACAGTAACAGTATGTTGGTAGTGATGCCCTGGTTCCCTCCTTATGGTCTACTTGCATGTGCCTACAGGTAGCACTGTTTGCATTCTCCCATGTGTAACTGTGGAGTACTCACAGGCACATATGGCAATATCAGCATGCTAAACATAGCCTCAGCCTGACTGTCTGAAAGTCTAACATACCACAGATGTCCACACATATACTGATCCAGAAGCATGTGGGCAGTTTAATAGGCTACAGTGGCTAGAGACCTGACATCCATACCAGGTCACATCACAGGTATGTTGACATGGTGCAGGGGTTGTACACAGCGGTCTGGCCAATGATAATGTTAGAGGCCACGTGATAGAATGAGGCCTCACTGTGTAGCAGTAATACCCTGTCACATTACAGGAACATGCTCACACTAAACGGGTCAACAACACTATAACGCACACCCCATAGTGTTGAGGTGAGGACCCTTGCCTATGTGGTCATCACCCTCACAGTACTGTGCACCCACACAATGCGACACAGAGAAAGAACATGTACAGGTAGCCAGTGAGGCTGAGACCGATGGCATCAACAGGGTAGTGGACTGCATCACCATGAGGGTTAGGGATCCTGTGTGTTCTGTATGGTAGCATACACCCTCAATCCATGCACCAGACAGCCATACATACCTACATACGCACACACACACACACACACACACACACACACTGTGGAGACCACAAATGTTGTACACATTTGGATAGCTGATGTGTGTGATACACACACCACACCTGCCTACGTCATGCTTTCCACACTGCAGTATGTACAGATCTCTACAACAGTGTACAGGGGTGTGTGACAATTGGGTTGTATTTCACACCATATGTGGCATATATGGTCACACAAGCAAACACACATGGCAGTACTGTGAATGATACACCTGCTATATGATGATACATCTGACAGACATGCATCAGTATTGGCCACATTATGTGTACCAATGCTACCTTCGGCAATTGTGCTGCTATATGCACATGGGAGGATGTAAGTGTTACAGGTGTCAAGTGACGTACTGTCGGTAACACCTGACCGCTGTGTAGGTGTTATGTCTCCACCATCAAGTAACGGTAACATAGCGTACTGTTTGCACATGTCATGGTTGGATGGCGTGTGACACACCTGTGAGCCATCCCTGGCAAACATCCATCTACACAGGTGCATCACTACTGTATGTACACACATCCATCCATACCTGCTGTACATCCTACCATACTGTCAGTATGTCACCATATACAAGTGTCAATTATGGGGCTGCATTGCAGCTGCATGTTGTAGTTAGGCACAGATGAGTTACTTACATCAGCTACTGTACATGCATGGTAGCTGCATGCACACTACAGATTGTACATGTGCATTGGTCCTACATGCCTGTCATGTAGCCATGTTTGTATGTATTGCAGTTGGTGGACATGTGTGTTGACATACATAACACATGGACTGTTGTATGATATGATGGGTGTCATGGGTAACTAGTACATAGGGAATGTGTCCTCGGTCAACATTGCTACCTCATGTACTGTTAGCATTCAACAGCCATGGACTCACCTTCCATTTGTGTGGGTATGATTGCTGTAGCCACTTGTCTGCACAGAGGACAGCAAAAGCTATGCTATGTACATATGTGGTGTGTGTTTGGTCAATGCACATATCCACTGCAATTACATGTATGACATAGCCAAACATGTGTGTTCGTTGGTGTACAGCGACAGTCATCTGTCACAGCTGTGTAAGTCCCAGGGCCCCTGGTATGTGTAGAGTCGACCTGGTTATGTACAGTGGTATCATTGCAATGAATAACACATGATGGAACCCTGTTGGTACATGTGTAGTCTGCACAGTTGCTGTAGACATATGTACAGTCCACTGGTCATGAGTCACACGGTGTTGTGTTAAAGTATGGCTGTGTATTGCTGGTCCAATGACATGGTGATGTGTGACGGCTACATTGTAGATTGTGGTGTGTACCTCTGTGATCTACACTTGAGACAACTGTGATAGCTCCTGAGTGTGTACTGGTCAATACATGTGAGTGGCCTTCATGTACATGGGGACAGTAATACCATACTGTGCCCTTCTGTGTTTAGAATCTGCGTGCATGCAAGACGGCCCTTTGCAACTGCTAAGTGTGTGAGCATGCCCAGTACACCGTTGTGTAGCTGGACACACAGTACATTTCAAACTCTGCCCTTCTGTTAGAATCCGTGTGCATGCAAGACAGCCCTTTGCAACTGCTAAGTGTGTGAGCATGCCCAGTACGCCATTGTGTAGATGGACACACAGTACATTCCAAACAAACATGTGATACTAAGCGTGTGGGCATGGCCATTGACATCCTGTATAGTGATGGTGGTCATCCAGGCAAGAGATGTCCATTTTTAATGTCACGATGGATGCCTACATTGAACACACTGGTTGCTGTCTTGAAGGGTGTACTGTCTGTGGCGCGTCCCGTATCTATGTAGTGTTGTTGTAGTGCTCCGTAGATATTTGGTTGCCCCGATCACACCACTGCTGTGTGTTTGTCTATGTCTACCTTGGGACAGTAATATGCTTTCAGACTGCTCACTCTCTATGCATTCCCTATCGGCGTCATTGCCTTTGCGGATGATGTCACCCACCTAGAAGTATGCCTCTGGGAGTGCTGTGCTCAGTAATCTTGGTGGCACGTTCTGTAAATGCGTCATGCTGTAGTGTGTTAGGGTAGTTAGGTGTATGTTCGATTCCCAGCCCTGCCAAGTGTGTGTGTGTGTGTGTGTGTGTGTGTGTGTGTGTGTGTGTGTGTTTGTGCACATGCTCCCGTCCGCCTGGGGATGCAGTCTTGCTTTTAGATGCCGCACACCACAGCAGTTAGCTACCAACGTCTTTGCCTTTGCGGATGATGACACACACCTAGATGACTACCTCTGGGACTGCTGTGCTTAGTAATCTCGGTAGCATGTTCTGTAAATGCGTCATGCTGTAGTGTGTTAGGGTAGTTAGGTGTATGTTCGACTCCCAGCCCTGCCAAGTGTGTGTGTGTGTGTGTGTGTGTGTGTGTGTGTGTGTGTGTGTGTGTTTGCGCGCATGCTCCCATCTGCCTGGGGATGCAGTCTTGCTTTTAGACGCCGTACACCACAGCAGTTTGCTACCAATGTCTTTGCCTTTGCGGATGATGACACGCACCTAGATGACTGCCTCTGGGACTGCTGTGCTTAGTAATCTCGGTAGTGCATTCTGTAAATGCGTCATGCTGTAGTGTGTTAGGATAGTTAGGTGTATGTTCAACTCCCAGCCCTGCCAAGTGTGTGTGTGTGTGTGTGTGTGTGTGTGTGTGTGTGTGTGTGTGTGTGTGTGTATGTTTGCGCGCATGCTCCCGTCTGCCTGGGGACGCAGTCTTGCTTTTAGACGCCGCACACCACAGCAGTTTGCTCCCAATGTCTTTGCCTTTGCGGATGATGATACGCATCTAGATGACTGCCTCTGGGACTGCTGTGCTTAGTAATCTCAGTAGCGCGTTCTGTAAATGCGTCATGCTGTAGTGTGTTAGGGTAGTTAGGTGTATGTTCAACTCCCAGCCCTGCCAAGTGTGTGTGTGTGTGTGTGTGTGTTTGCGCGCATGCTCCTGTCTGCCTGGGGACGCAGTCTTGCTTTTAGACGCCGCACACCACAGCAGTTTGCTCCCAATGTCTTTGCCTTTGCGGATGATGATACGCACCTAGATGACTGCCTCTGGGACTGCTGTGCTTAGTAATCTCAGTAGTGCGTTCTGTAAATGCGTCATGCTGTAGTGTGTTAGGGTAGTTAGGTGTATGTTCAACTCCCAGCCCTGCCAAGTGTGTGTGTGTGTGTGTGTGTGTGTGTGTGTGTGTGTGTGTGTTTGCACGCATGCTCCCATCCGCCTGGGGACGCAGTCTTGCTTTTAGATGCTGCACACCACAGCAGTTTGCTACCAATGTCTTTGCCTTTGCGGGTGATGACACACACCTAGATGACTGGCTCTGGGACTGCTGTGCTTAGTAATCTCGGTAGCATGTTCTGTAAATGCGTCATGCTGTAGTGTGTTAGGGTAGTTAGGTGTATGTTCAACTCCCAGCCCTGCCAAGTCTGTGTGTGTGTGTGTGTGTGTGTGTGTGTGTGTGTGTGTGTGTGTGTGTGTGTGTTTGCGCGCATGCTCCCGTCCGCCTGGGGACACAGTCTTGCTTTTAGACGCCGCACACCACAGCAGTTTGCTACCGACGTCCTTGCCTTTGCGGATGATGACACGCACCTAGATGACTGCCTCTGGGACTGCTGTGCTTAGTAATCTCGGTAGCGCATTTTGTAAATGCGTCATGCTGTAGTGTGTTAGGGTAGTTAGGTGTATGTTCGACTCCCAGCCCTGCCAAGTGTGTGTGTGTGTGTGTGTGTGTGTGTGTGTGTGTGTGTGTGTGTGTGTGTTTGCGTGCATGCTCCCGTCCGCCTAGGGACGCAGCCTTGCTTTTAGATGATGCACACCACAGCAGTTTGCTAATGACATTTTTGCCTTTGCGGATGATGACACGCACCTAGATGACCGCCTCTGGGACTGCTGTGCTTAGTAATCTTGGTAGCACATTTTGTAAATGCGTCATGCTGTAGTGTGTTAGGGTAGTTAGGTGTATGTTCGACTCCCAGCCCTGCCGAGTGTGTGTGTGTGTGTGTGTGTGTGTGTCTGTCTGTGTGTGTGTTTCCAGCTGCATGACAACAGTACATTGCTTTTACAGTATTCACTCTCCATAACATCCGTGCAGCGTCTTTGCCTTTGATGCTGCTGTCTGCAGGCTAGACGTGTGCCTGTGTGAATCATGTGATCCACTGATCATGGTAGCGCATTTTGTAACTGCGTGATGCTGTCATGTGGTACAGTGCTTACGTTTATGTTCTGCTCCCAACCCTGCCACGTGTGTGTGTGTGTGTGTGTGTGTGTGTGTGTGTGTGTGTGTGTGTGTGTGTATATATATACATATATATATATATATATATACATATATATATCTATATATATATATATATACATATATATATATATATATATATATATATATATATATATATATATACATATAATGTATATTGTATATAGATATGTATGTTGGGATTATCACTCTTAAGTCTGCTGCATTGTCTGTACGTGAGCACCATGGATGTATGTACATCTGCTATGGCTCTGTGATAGTGCACATACTGTGTGCTGTAGTGATCGTGGGTTATACATGTGTAGAGACCAGTTATTGTGTTGCTGGGTATTACACGGGCATTGGAAACAATGTTAGTGCAGCACCTTTGACTGGTCATATGCAGATCTTGGCAACAGTCAGCAGTGGTTATTACATTGGAGTGCGAGTATGGCTCATATCCATCTGTAGTAACTGTCAATTCTATGCACCTCAGGTTAACATTACAGATGCACATTTATCCACAGGTTGTGGTACAGATCCCAGGACTGTATGTGTAGACATTGACAGGTGCAGGACTGAGTTGTGTTGGATGCATGGAGGGGTGTCCATGGCCAGTAATGGGGATCTCTACAGCCTGGCAGGTACGGTCTGTGACTGTCCCACAACCTCCTGTATATGGCTGACACATGCTGTACCTGTGTATATGCAGACACACACACTTACCACAAACAGCTACGGCTATCACATACACACACCCATTGTACCACCATTGGGCCATGCAATAACCGTTGTCCCTCACACACACACACATACGTGTACATTGGATGGCTCTATGACAGCTCTGGACATGTTAACACCACACCCTGTGCATATGATGTCACCTGTGTCACCACCTGTGATGTGTAACATTGATGCAGGATCTGACTAACCTGGTACTGCTGCACACGGTGGCTTTATTCCACTGTATTGATGTTAGCATGCTGTTAACACACAGTTTGTTACTTCCAGGTGTACTTCAGCAGGCATGATGCATTGCAGCTATGACTATCACTGTAGCATAGTTTACAGCACTGTTACTTCTGATGATGCAGTCTCCATCCATGTGCCATTTCACTGATGTGTGTAGTATTGGCAGCATGTGTGTCTGTGTGTGCAGTACGTGTGTGATGTGTGTAGTACACATGTATACATGCTTACAAACTCATACACGACATTACACGGGCTTCACCATTCGTACACTAGCTTACTCGTTCTTCCACACACGCACACAGGCTAACACGCGCGCACACATACTTACTCGGGCTTACTGGCGCTCATGGGTGCAGACACACTGTGGGCAGGTTTGCAGGTCACATCGGTGGTATCCATGGCGTACGCCATCAGTCTCCTGACATTCCCTAGGATAGCTCATGACACGTCTCTTCCACTGAGTACTGACAGCACACATGTGACACTGCTCCGGTGAGGTTACAGTGTTTTGTACATACACACTCATGTTGGCACCTATCTTCTACTCTAATAGTCCCCTTAACCTACACTACATGGTAGAGGCTTGGCCCATATGGCATGACATGTTGTGATTCACTATCCTCAGCCTCACTTGCCTCACACTGCCTACAAATGCTTCATTACATCTCTGACAGAGCGCTTCCACACATAAGTACCAGTACGCAGTAGCCATGTTGTCTCCAGCTTGCCATTCATCTGCATGGCGTACTAACATCTAACTAAACCTACATTTTGTATATATATTATCCATATGTCTTGTTTTGAAGTGCAGCGTGTTCTCGTGGCACTGCGCTACACTTCCACACCAGGGATCGGGGAAGGACAACTACTTCTTCATTGATATCCAATGGACAAAGCCGCCACTGGCCTTGGACTTGGACATCGGCATGCTTCTTCGACTGTATTCATACTGTATTTGCAGCTGTCATTGCTCCATTTAGCAACGTGCAAAACGTTAGTCGCATAACATCCGGGTACATTTCTGCACATAACTCTGCTCTTGCACGGACAGCTTACTGTTTCATGTATCGCATAATCATTACATCATTTGCATAGCTTACACATACAAATGGGGTATGTTGCAAATCCCAACATTGCCCGTGCAATGTTCGTGTTACAGGCGGTCTTGCACGCCCCTGCAGGTGTTTGCTGAATAGCCTGGCAGTCATCTTTCCTTGCTGTACTCCCACTCAATCCATACACGCCGGAGGCTTCCTGTATCATGGCCTAGGCTTTGCTGTGTGCTATGTCTATTTGTGGTGTATGCATGGCTGTGGGTATGTCCCACTGTCATCACTGGTAAAGGTGACACCCTATAGGTACTTCCTGTAGACTGCTGTGTCATTTGACATGTCAGCACATACCTGCGGATGAACTTCCTACTGTAGTGCTTTTCATTTCTTCTGAGTTATCTTGCAGTCGATAATGCTGTTTCCTCAGACATGTATCTGTTTCAGATCATACCTATCAACCTCCTAGTGCAAAACATCTGTACAAAGCCTAACATGATGGAGGGACAGATAGGGGCAGATTCTACATATTGCTCTTACAAACGTAGATAGTTGACAGTATTATAGGTTTTGCATTAGTATGACCTTTCTGAGGGATTTGGGGTCTTAAACACATATGTTTATCATTATTTAATGACGTCAGTTCTCAGGTATTTGGCAGACAGGTACAGATTGTGAGAGGAACACACCACACATATGAGGCATACATCTGCACATTCGTATAGTTGCGAGGTATGTTTCTGATACTGGACATCAATTTCCTTACGCCACTACACACAATACATGGCGCCATCACAGGCCAGTTACTATTACATTCCTATTGCAGGACACACCCACCCACTGGGTTATATTCCTCACACAGGCCAACAGGTGCTTATCCACACTAATTATTCCATCATGTACCTTATGTGTACACCGGTATTTGCGCTTTCCATCAGTGGCAGAGCTCACGTACGAGTATGGGGGACTGGACACTGTATCGGTGACACTGCATGACACCCTGAGGGACACATGTCTTTTGAGTCTATTAACCTTGCACATTGACTTTCACAGGCCATACATTGTAATTCACATTTGTGGACAAACATGCTTATGACTTGTACATGTTTTGTCATTTGTCCTGACGTCTTTCTTCTCACCTGTCCACCTAGTATCACTAGTTCTGTACATTTCATTAGGACGGGTTACCTTCATACCTCTCACCTGTACACATTATGGGTATACGCCCTGGGGTTTGACCTATGATTCTGTTACATCAGTCATGATAATGTGCCTTTCTGGTAGATTGCTGGCAAGCCATGACGGACTGTGCGGTTAGGTAATCATGACTGACATTTCTATTTCATGATTACTAACTCTCATAACATTCGTATTCCTGACTACGCAATTATTCTATCAATGGTCTGACTTTGTCTGAGGTATATTTAATATAGTCCCTATTTGTCTGTCGTGTACTATGCCTTAGTCCAGCTGTCTTATTCTGACATTTTGGCAGGTATGGTTACCATCTTGGTCGTACGCGTGTCCATCCATGATAATTGCCCACATGACACTGATATAGGTCCCTACGTCTTCCCCCAATGGTTTACACAATATCCAGTAGATGGGTTGCACCTTTTTGGACAATGTAGGCGTGTCCTATACCCACATAGGTATATTGATGACTCCCATGGGGCGTACCTAATAGATCTGTGCCAACCAACACCTTGGCCCAATTTTGCATACCCATGATTCCCATACCTGACACACCTCCACAGTACTCATTAAACATGTTTAATGTGAGTGATAATAAAGTGTGAGGACACTTCTGAGCACTCCCCACTCTGCGGATATCAGCTCGTATGTCATACATTCAATCGACCCATGTGTTATTACCCTTGCACCTGCTACTGTTGCATGTACACCTATATCATAGTTGCAGCTGTGACGTCTTTAGCATCTATGATGGTTCGCACTTCATACGGATCAATTTTTGGGGTCGTGCAAAGGACACCTATATTCATGTTTAACGTGTAGAACTTGCAGGCCCTGTCACACTGGTACTTTCCGGGCAATGGTTTGGAAACCATCAGTGTATTCTCCTTTCATGCATGTCTGTCTGTCTATCCATATTAGCTATACCATGACCTATTTATGTACATGTGTTATATGTACAGGGACATATGTTTGTTGTGTATATATCTATTCATGTATTGTGTGTGTATAGATTTCTATATTTACATATATACATATTTCTGTACATTCCTCATCTCGTAATTTGCTTTGGATTATGTCTGTGGATATATGTGTATATATATCTCCATATCATACCTTTCAACTGTACAGATTTCTGTTGCATGTACAGCTGTTTGCCTCTTATCTTTGTTCCATTTTTCATAACCTTGTGTCTATCTGGCAAGTTAGTGGCGTATCATTAAAGACTGACATTGGTAAATAATGACAAACATTTCAGGTTACGACTTCATACCCTTCAGAGAATCCATGCTAGTGACACACCTGTTATTCTATCAACTTTCTATGTTTGTTAGGGCAATATCTGGGGATTGTCCCTATTTGTACCAGTTGTTGTCATGGCTTTGTCCGGTTTTGTACTTTACGGGTTTAACAGGTATGAGCCATGTACATAGAACGTGGGGAAAACACCATTCATTTTCTATTCTGTGAGCGGATTACACACACGCAGGTGCACTTGCATATCCTTATTGTGGGTTACATGTGTTTCATAGATAATTGTGCTTCCGTGAACTTTCATAATTCTGACCGTAACAGTTACATATCTGTATTCCAGTTTATGGACTACTGCAAAAGAACACGTTCACCTTTACATATTTAAATGTGTGTACTGCATGAACGCTTTCATTACACTTTCAGGTTATATGTGCAGTGGTTGTAGGTCAACCGGGACTTCATTCACGTTGGCCGGATACCGGAACCACTATTCTATTGGTGTTCTCCCTCATTGATATGCATACCCATAGTACTTAGCTACATCAACATATGCCTCACCGCTTCACCTATGACACAGGCATCCATTCTCCTGTTGGGAAAAAGGCGGTACTACATATTACACATTCCCTATTGCCTACTGCTGTGGACTCCAGCTGCATTGTTAATCACTCCGAGGATATGCAGAACACCAAGGCATATAGTCCAGCCACATACAGGTCTTTGCTTGTCAGGGTGTTCATGTAATGATCTGGGTTTAGGCTTGTCCAACTGGTAAACGGAACTTCCCTGGGTGAGGTCAAATGTCAGATGAAGCATATGGGCAGGGATTATCTCCCTATTTTGAAGCTTTACCTGTGTTTATAGACACAGGTGTTTGGGCACCTGTCAGCAGCTTATTCTGTTGGCATTACATATTATGGGTGAGGTTGTTATAGTCCATACTCCACGATGAGGGGTGTTCCCATTCACATTTGACTATTACCTGTATACAGTCATATGGGGATTATTACTTTTGGACATGAAGTGACTACATGTATGCAGTTGTACATTACACAAGTGTGAAGGGCTGTTCCTGTAAATATGTGCAGAACATACCTCTCAACCTCTTAGAGCAGCGAACCTGCACAAAACCTACATGATGGGGGGACAATTAGGGACACATTTTAACGATTGCTCTTACAAGCATAGAACATTGATAGAATGCTAGGTTTTGCATTAGCATGACTTTTGTGCAGGTTGTGGAGTCTTATACTCAGGATATTTGTCATTATTTAGTGACATCAATCCTCAGCTATTTACCACACTGGTGCAGATTGTCAGAGGCACACACCAACACTATGGGGCAAACCTGTGGTCATTCTTATGGTTGCCACCTTTTCGACTGCCCAAAGTGGGACATGTTCTGTAGAGATGTCAGACTTTCCAGGACAAAACATACCTACAGCCATGCATAGTACTGAACTTTTACCTTTTTTGTACATATAATAGCTTATTCTAGTAACATTTGAATTGCTTATGCTACTTCAAATAACATATTGAGGATTCATATATAAAATAACCGTTTTATGCGACTATTAAAGTAAATTAGGAAATAAACTCTCAGAACATTTGCTATGTGTTGATTTTTTTCACAGGACACAACTGCCTACAGAGGGATTGTTACTCACAAAGTGGGACAGGTGGTGACCCTAGTCATTCTGCGAATATCCGGACAGTTGAGTGGTATGGCACAGACCTCTGTAATACGCTGTCGTGTTCTGGCACAGCAGTAGCTCAGCATTAAAGACTGCAGTCGGAACGTGCTGACAGACAGTTGGGTTTCAGACTTCATACTCCAGACATTAATGCCAATGTGCAAACTGTTATTCTATCAAATTCTATGTTTCTAAGAGATATGTTTAAAGATTGTCCCTGATTTTGGACCTTTGTCTCACTTATATTCACGGCTCTGTCCAGATATCTTGCTCACACAGGTTGACAGGTATGGTCAGTCACGACTGCACACAGTCAGTGTCCCTCACACTTGATCAGGGTTGACCTGTTTATGTAGTGTCTTCCTCGCCCTCATGCCATTTTCCACTTTGCAAATGTGTGCATTATATTATCCTCCTATTCGTGTCTGGACATGTGCGTCACGGGAAGGTATTTTATCCTGGGTGGTAGGTTATGCATGCCCACTTAGGGCTGGACAGTGTCATGGACCTCCACTGCACATTCTGACGTGTCCAGATATCTATTGGATTGGACATCATGTCGTCATACCCATTCTACTATTTACACAAGTTGGTCATCCCGTGAGGGATATCCCAAAAATTGGTCAAAACCAAAACAAGTTAGATAACAAAGAAATTTGTGGCTGCACGAAAATGTGCAGGGGGTTTTACCTGCAGGGGATACATGGTTTGCAATCCTGACACTGCCTAGGGTGACAATACCTACTACATATGCATAGGGGTCACTGTGTGTAGCTGTTTCTGCAACAAACCAGTGGACCAAGTACGGTTGGATTTGGTGGACGTTCTGGTATGGTGGCAGGTTGTGTGTTGTGGAGGGTATGCTGGGTAGGCTATTATGCATCCAGGTGTGTTGCGTTTGTTATGGACAGTTCCATCAGGACCCATCTGTGGGTATGTGACGGTGCCGTATCTATACATTTGTCTCGCATATTTCCATATTCATATGTTTGTGAGATTGTGTTCTGCACTATGGCCTGTCTGCTTGTCTTGCAGCTGTTTCTACATGAGGTTGTGTTTCTTTCCACTTCACCCGCTGCTCCCTCATACACCACTGGTTCACCTTTTCTGCATATGACACAAGTATCGCCTTTGAGGAATTTACCATTAAACACACACCCCTCACACGCGAATTACTCACACCCCATAGAACACTACTTTGGTTGTTGGCCCATGACATGGCCAGAGTTACACATTGACTACCCTACATGTGTCGGGTACCTTTATGGTTGTGTGGACTACCCTGCTATGTTTGCTTTCCATATGCTATACCTCACGCACATAGGTACACGCCCTTACTTCACTTTCATTACTTGGTTGGTGTATTCGGGTACTACCCGTTCGACTGTGTCACATACACATTTGGATTATACAGCTGACTTCCGGATTTTGCCAGCCTGTTCTACTCATTGGTAGGATGGCACCTTTTCCTATGTCCAAGCTATTCCTTACACATGTCCAACCGTTGTGGACATTGCCTCCCCACAGTCAATGGTTGTGTTTCCACCTTTTCAATTGGCCACAGTGTGACATAGGGTTACCACCTGTCCCACTTTGCGAGAGACAGTCCCTGTTTGGGCAGTTGTGTCCTGACATGTAATTGTCAACATGGCAAATGTCCTGAGATTTTAGGACAAACATATTTCTTATATATTATGTGATAGTTGCATTAAACAGTTAATTCTGTATCTGAAATACCTGACTGTTATGAGAAACAGAATAAGCAACTAAAATGCTACAGGAATACGCTTTTCTGTAGGCAAAACAGTTATGTTCAGTCCTTTGTACTGGTCGTGGGTATGTGTCGGCCTGTACAGTCTGATGTCTGTACCATACATGTCCCACTTTGGCCATTTGTAAGGGTGGCAATCCTACTGTGACAGTTGCGGTGAACACAGCATATTTTACAGGCCGACACATACCCAAGGTCAGTTCGGCAGATAAAACTTACAATTCCTGCCTATATTTAAGCTTATTCTTGTAGCATTTCGGTATCTTATTCTGTTTGTTATGACATTTATGTATTATACGTCCAGTGAAATATGTTTAATGCAACTATTGCATGATGCCTACAGAGAAATTATGTCCTATATTCTCTGGACATTTGCCAGTTTTACATGTTTGTGTCAGGACACATCTGCCCACAGAGGGACTGTCGCTCGCAAAGTGGGACAGGTGGTAATCTTGGTCGATGGTACGGATCATGCTGTTCCTTTTGGCCTGCATGTGTCTGTGTTGTTATGGCTTGTTTATATGCTCCTTCTGTTTTGTTTACATGCATATGCTATTTCCTATCACATTTGGTATGTGAAATACGGACATACCTTTTGTATGTGACTATTACATGGCTTGTGGGATATGATTCAGACATACGGTCACTACCTATATTTACATTTCTCCTCGTGTATTTTGTTATGGACACATCTGCACAGCTATGTTCCCTCCCTCAAATTATGGGTCAGCTGGTGACCCTCTCCGTTGGACTGAACGTATCTACTGGCGGCGCGCTAACATCTGATACGTTTCACTTCCACATGGTATAGCTATCAACACTACGTTGGACTACAGGCACACGGTTTTCCTGTAGTTTGTTCATGGGTAGGGACCCATTATTCCCTACCGTGCATTTGTGTTTGACTCTTCATTTGCTGTTCGCAGGGACTCTGCTTTGCATACGTTTCAGTCTCCATGGACACTGATAGGTACGATTACTTTTGCTGGCGGAATATAATACTCAGCAGTTTAGGTTGCTCCTCGAAAGCCGACATTGACACGCCTCCCTGCGCAACTTCGATACGCCCCTTGCACTCGCGCACATTTCCTATGCACGTGGCTGTGGCAGCTGCGCACCTTCATTAATATGCATATGGCGCGTCTACTCCACATCTACGCCGCACGGCCGGTGCAAGCCTTACGCCGGACTTGCACCGAGCTTCATGAATCCGAGGGATTATGTAAAAAAATCCATTTTAAATTTAGTCAAAGGAAAGAAAAATCACATATGATCATGCAAAACTGGCTTATTATTGAACAGACAGTGACATATTATCTGGAGATGGCTGTATAGAGCTGGAAAACTGTAGCATGACATGGTTTGAAATGGAAGGTGCGTTCTAAAGGGTGTTCACTACTGATGACAGTATTGAGAATACAGAATTACCTGTACATAACCAATGTTGTTCCCATTCCCAGAGTACTACCTTCTGGCTCATGATTGTTCCCAGGAAGAATATGTAAACACTCTCTTTAACATACGGTATATGTATTCCTTTATAAAAATGACAAGAGCATTATTTAAGCAACAGTACATGTCGGATAGTAACTAATAAGGAAAGAATATTACATTAAGTTTCTGTTTAACTGCAGGTAAGCATTCCACGAGTGCATTATTGTGATTGTGAAATGTGTTTTTGTTTTCACGTCACCTAGACAGAGTCTGAACTTTCATTCAAGTTGTTATGTAGGGGAAGTGCTGACCTGGAACAACTCCATGGCCAATCAGAAGACATCATTGTTTGCACTCATCACATAATTCAGCACAAATGCAAACATAATGCCCAACAGATTGTGTCTTATTGTGGAAATAACACATGCTCAGGAGTGTTCTGAGGCCCGATGCCACAGATGGAGGGCCTCTATAACCCTGGAAGAACTTTAATTTCACAATAACATATACCCATCCTCTTGATCTTATAAATCTTAAATGTTTCAGTATTCTTATTTTGAAACTTCTGTTAGATCACATGTGGTCTTAATTATATTGGTAAAATAACTTACATTGCTTTCTGACAATTGCCTTCTAAAGACTATTTAACTACCATTCCATTTACACCACTTTCTTTGTCTTACCTTCTAATTTATATTATTTCTTCTATTAACATCGCCCACTGCATTTATCACCCTATATGTTTTAGTTCAACCACACAGTCTCTTCCTGTAACAAAAAAAAAATTAAATTCCCATTCTGTGTTACAGATCTCCTCCAAATGCATCATTATTTCCTGCAGCTTTGTAGCACATTACATATGTGTATCATCTGTGTTTCTTTGCTAGTGTACATACTCTTACAGTGCTGAGTTTTTCACCTTCGTGAATTTATTAGTTGCATTTCTGCTGCACACTAGTTCTGTTGCTTAAATTCCTCAACACACTTCACATGCTTTCTCCTGCAGATGCTCATAGGATCATAGGAATTACAAGGCAAGTGAGTTCAGAGAGCACTTGCCTCTTGCCAATGCCCTTCCTCAGGTTGTAGCCCATGTCTAGAAGAACAAAGCAGGTTTCTCTCGGGAGGAATTGTTCTCATTTTGTTTACCTTCTGCCCTGTTCCAGCTTTCCCATCCTCTCTTTTTTCCTTCCTCGTTCTCATTCCGCATCTCTCTCTCTCATCATATATCCCATCCTCTGTTTTTCCTTCCTCGTTCTCATTCCGCATCTCTCTCTCTCTCGTCATATATCCCATCCTCTGTTTTTTCTTCCTCGTTCTCATTCCGCATCTCTCTCTCTCGTCATATATCCCATCCTCTGTTTTTCCTTCCTCATTCTCATTCCGCATCTCTCTCTCATATCCATCCCTCTGTTTTTCCTTCCTCATTCTCATTCCGCATCCCTCTCTCTCATCATGTATATCTGCTCTTTTCCTTGCTTTCCTTTTCGGCTCCTCCCTTAGCATTTCCTCTTTTTTCTTCCTGTCTTCACATTTCCTCTGCTTTTTTCTGTCCTGCTTCAACTACTTTCTTCATCTGCTCATATATTGGCCATCCTACTGGATACTGTACCATCAGTTCATAAAAAAGTTTCTATTTACCCCGCTGGTCCATTAACCAACATACACTGTATTTTCTTGCTTCTTCAGCTTGCCATATATCCTCCCATTTTTTATTTCTCCTTCTCATTTGCTTTCTTACTTTGACTGCCTTATCCACACCCCCTTTCCTTCCCCTTCAGCCTTCTCTCCCTCTTCTCCATTGCACCCATTTTAAGTCCTTCTTAACATTCCTTTTATTATCTGCACCTCATTCATAGCTTGTACGTGTGTATGGGTCCCAAAGTCTGTCTCCCCCCAACCTTGACACATCCATTCTTCTTTCAATCCCTCATTGACAGCTCTTGCTTTTTATTACATCTCCATAGTATATAGCATATGCCCCTTTATCAGACTCATCCATTCCTCTCTTGTACATTTAATACGTTCCTCATATATACACAAATTGGGACAATGCCACCAACTTTAATAATGACTGCTACTCTTTACCTTGGATTCCCATAAAGTGCTTTCATTCTGTATCCAAATCGTTTCCATAATTCTGTGTATGAAGTTTCACTTCACAGTAAGAAAAGCTTTTTATGTCATAAAACACTGCTCTCCTCCCTGTACTCCCTCTCACTGAACCCAATACATATAATAAACCACCATCATCAAATGGTCTGCTGATCACTTCTTTACAGATCCTGTCTGCTCTTTCTCCATCAGCCCTTATACCTTCTCCATCTTTCTTACTAATACTCTTGTAAAATGCTTTAAAGTTTGTACTAAGCAACACATTTGGTATGTAATTCCCAGGATTATCTTTACCCCTTTAATCTGATAATGCCATTTATCTTTATCCCCAGCTTATCATTAGCCCCCATAATTTGATGATATCACTTATCTTAATCCCTCTTTTTGTTAGTACCACTTATCCTTATACCCTTATCATTTTCCTCTTAATGTGATAATACCACATAACCCTAATTCCCTCCCCTTAATGTGGTAATGCTACATATCCCTATCCCCAATTCCCTCCCCCTAACATGATAATACCACTTATCTTTATCCAGCTTATTGTATTCCCCTGACTTGATAACACCATTTATCTTTACTCCCTTAACATTGTTCATTTAATCTCATATGTGTCTTTCTTGTTCTCCTTATCCTAATAATACTTAATGTTATAATATCATGTATCCTTCCAACACATTGATTTGGTAATGCCACATATCCTTATCCATCATACACATCCTCATTAATATAATAAAACCACTACCACTGCCCTTCCCATAGTGCCCTGCAATCCCATCCATTCAGACCTCTAGTAAAAATTTTCCTTCAAATCCACTTCTAGTTCCTTTGCTACAGTCTTATAAACTCTTATGAGGAAAGTCGCTCACCCAGTCTTTACCTAGTTTATCTGTCTTATGGCCTTCATGTTTTCTTTCCTTAAGGTGGTTTTATTCGTTCCTTTGCTGTCCTGCATTAATCCCTGCTATTTTTGTATTCTGTATTCATCTGTCTTACACCAACCTCTTCCTTCTATATACCTATAAAAATTCTTCTAATAATGTATCCTTCTAACCCTTTGTGTATCTTCTTCCATCTTTTATTGTGATTTTTGTTTCCTAGGCTACATTCCTGTGTGCTTTTCATTTCCAATGAAAATATCAAAAAAAGGGGTAAGCAGCTAAGCAGACTATACAGTAAAAATGAAACAGAAAAACAATAAACCAAAAAGACTGTCTGACTCACAAAGTAATACAGTATTACTTTGTGAGATGGTCGGTCTTTTTGGTTTATTGTTTTTCTGCTTTTCATTTCCATGCTAATACCTTCTCACACTCTTGTCTTGTGAATGCCATACAGCTCTCCTTCAATTTAATTCTGTATTTGCCACATCTTTCACTTCATTGATGATCTTATATTGGAGTCTCTTAACCCTCCTCTGTTTTTTAATCCTTTCTAACTTCTTTCTTTTCCAACCTCCTTTATTTCCTTGGTTGGAGCTCTAAACAAGTAGTACTGCTTTAAGTGTCTTTTTTCAACAGTTTGCTCTTCTCTGTTATCCATCCTCTTCAAGCTGCCTTCAATTCATGCAATCTAACCCTCATGTTAGGCACTTTATCCCCTTTTTCCCAATTTTGACCTGCCTAAACTACCTCTCAGTTGCTGCTTCTCCCACTCTCTCCACCTTCATGTGTTACACTGCCATTTATCTGATCGCACGTATGAAGTCATATAAACAGCTGCTACGTGGCATAGAGGGATAACTCTGTGATAAGAGTCCAGTCATCCTAGGTTCAATTATCAGCTTGGATGATTGACACAGTGGAAGGGAGGGAGGATCTTGACCATCCAATGAGTTTAGGCAATTCCATGTGATGATCTGTGGCAGAGGCTAGGAATGTCACAATAAGGGGGCTTGTTCCAACAGAAGGGAAAGGGCGGTGGACATATTTGAGCTACATCAAAGGTAGGGAGATACATTGCATGTCCCCATTGTACACTCACTCCTCAGACACAACCATGGAAGCTATGTGTTTATGAGAAAGGGACAGGGGTAAGCCAATAATGGCTGAATGGAGATGACTAGACTCCAAGATGCCCTTAGGTTTGGCACAGGTAAAAATAAGAAGTTTCATAAACTTTTGTCTTTAATCTCAACCTTAGTCACTTCAGTTGGTCGTCCTGTCTTTACCATTAACCAAGTCAACTTGCAATCCTGTTTTTTTTTCTCAGTTCTTAAGAACATACATATTCTGCCTCCCTTTTTATTTACCTGCTGTACGTCTAATAATATTTCTCTCTCCATTCCTTACATGTATGCCTTCATGTTCCTTCCACGAAATGTTCTTACCTCCCATAATTGGACTAAACCTGGGTTGATTATCATATTGTAATCAGCATGCATCACTGTTCTACTAAATGTATTACTCAGTCCTTCTAATGGCACAAACAGTTTCATAAAGAAGCCTGAGCTATCCTCTTTTATCCTATACGTTGACCCAATATCCCAGTCATTTTTCGTATCTTGCAGTGCATAACCAACCATCTCTTATCAACACTGGGCATAATAATCATCACATTCTCCCCTTCCACTAGTACAGTTTGCCTCAACCCTAGTTTAAAAAAAATGTTCAGTTTCTGTAGCTCTTTTCCTTTTAAAATTATCTCCCCCAGGTCTCCACACTATGTGGTTATTCAGATCCATACAGTTCATCCCAGTCCTCTTCCTTCCCTATATCCCTCTTCATCTTTGATATGGCCTGCCACTCCCAGTTCATTGGTTTTGTATTGGAGTTAAATGCAATATCCATGAAGCTGATATTCCCAAACCTCATGATGGACCAACCAGATACCTTTCTCTCCTCCCAACAATAACTGCTCCAGAATAGTTCCTACTGCACCCCAACTGCATCATGCCTCAGTTATCACCTAATCTTCCTAAACAACTTTCATCAGGTCCTCCTTCCCTATATCTCTTCTCTTACCTGAATCTCATGCAGTCCTCCAAGGTCTTCTCATTGATCAACCTTAAATGCTAAATATCTACTACGCAGTTTCCTCCTGTCACTCTTTTATTTTTAGCTGTCTTCTTTACTCACTGCTCCTTCCTTAGTGGCCTTCAACCTCCCCTACTTTGCCAGGTATATATGCACAAACTGGCCCATCTCAATTACGTTACTTTTGGCACTTTGTTTGCCTCAGACATTACCCTTTCCACCATCCACCTTCCACCTCCAAACCTCTCACTTCTGTTTCCTAACTCCATCTCTTCATGTACTCACCATTAAGTTTATTTATAACTGCAGCATATTCTGTCTAGATTGTTATATCATCAGCTCTGTCACATACATGTTCTCTCCTTGAACCCTCAAGCAGATGTCTGGCTTTACATAACCATACTTATATTAGGTATGTACACAGTTACTCAACGCACTTCTTTCTCCCTTTCCTATCTATGGCCCTCAGTTTATTCTCTTAGAGTGAATCATGTGACTTCTCCTTTGTTGACATCCACATATTTTCAGCATTGGTTCAAACTCATAACGATGTATCTCACATTCTACTGTCTGCTGAATATACATTTATTTGCATAACACTGGTTCCTTCCTTGTGGTAGATTCCATTTTCCATGGAAGAAACAACAGGGACTATTTTTACCACACCAGTAACTACCTTAAATCAGAATTCCTGTATATCAGCTCATCTCTAAAAGCCAAAAGGGTCTTTCTTTTTATAGTATTTTCAATAAAACCATTAGCATTAGACTGATTACATATTTTTTCTCATTTACAACGCACATTTTCTCCATAAGAAAACTATAATCACTGTTATTATATGAGTTCACTAGTAAAAGAACAAGCAAGTGATTTAGCTACTGCAAATCAATTCAGTTCAGTTCAGTGCCCAGAGGGCAAATCTCCACCTTGTGTCTTATAAACAAGTGACAATTTCAGTTGCTGTAATAATGCATCATTTTTTCATCAGCTTTACCCTTTCCAAGACTATAAAGAATAACATTCCTGTTGTTCATTATTTCATTTCACTTTCCATGTGCGTGAACCTGTTCCTTTAAAGCCTATTAGTGATGTCTCTTTGTTCCTTCTGTTGATGATGTTTCCATTATAGACTACCTCCCCAGCCCATGCCTTAAGCAGACAGTGGACACTATTAGGGCATATCAGTTACGATCCATGCCCATAAAAATGTGACTGTTTATTTGAAGTATTTAAAATAAATGACTGATTACAGCGTTTGAACTCAGATAATCATCTCTTCGATTTCTTTTCATTATGTTTGCATGGACAGAAAACCAGTCCTATTTATTTGTGCAGATTGAACTGTCAGGGAATCTCGCTACTTTATAGCCTTTTAGGTAAGTTGCACCTTCTTTAGTATGTACTGCCTTATTTGCCATTAGACATGTCTTTATTGCAATTATTATCGCTATTATTATTGCCATATCTTCCCTCTGCTTCTGTACACACCGTACACTTATACATGGATATCTGTTAGGGCTTTTCTATGGACGCATCTATTTTACCCTGACTTAGCATGACATCCATTACTGCATCACATAATTATACTTCTCAGCACTGGACCCTTCCCGTCCAACTCTTTTCACTGAGGCTGGCAGCTCAGTTCCTTTCATGTACAGGGCATTTGGTGTGTATAAACTCAGTGAACAGTGGCAACAGTGGCAACAATTTTGAACTCCTGCACTAGATCGCCTGTGGGATCCATGCTAGCACTTATTCCTGGATCCACATGGCTTCGCTAGATCCCCTATGGGATCCATACTAGCACTTATTCCTGAATCCACATGGCTTCGCTAGATCCCCTATGGGATCCATGCTAGCACTTATTCATGGATCCACATGGCTTCGCTAGATCCCTTGTGAGATCCATGCTAGCACTTATTCCTAGATCCACATGGCTTCAGCATGTTAGCCCTCCTTCCCAGGTTCACAGTGGTAAGAGGATTTGATATTCAAGCATACCTCACAACTGTCCAGAGTTTTGCCTCAAAATTTTGGTCTCTTCCTCACAAAATTTTTGGTTTTATGGCAAATGACTGGAATTATCTGAGGAATTAAATTAGTAAATAATGTCATACATTTGAATTTCAGGCCTCATATCCTTTACAAAATGCATTTTAATACATATCCTTTTATTCTAGCAAATGTCTAAGTTTATAAGAGCAATATAAAATCTGTCCCTATTTTCGGGCCTTTGTACCCCCATTATGTTACTGTGACAGTAAACTCTACTTTCATCTCTAATATATGCAAAAGATATTCATGTATCTATTGGCTTCTTATCTACCTGTTTGCATACATGACCTTTTCATTTCTGTCAGAAAAATTTCTCCGTCTATCTATCTGTCTGTCTGCCTACTTGTCCATCCATCCATCTATCTATCCATACTGTATAAATCTTTTTGCCTTTTTATAGATAGTTCTGTTAGTGTCATCTAAGTATATACGAATGTACACATCATGGTCATTGTCTATCTACTTACCTACTTACAGGTACACTAGCCACCTACTCACAGGCAATATTTATGTATGTTTCTATGTGCTTGCTTTGTGCAGAAGTATCTATATATGATAGTACACACCAGGTAGATGCATGGTGGACACTGCAGTACAGCATGATGGGGGGAGTTGCTGTATTCTTGAGTGTGTTGGCCAGGAGAAGATGTTAAACTGAGGTCCCATCTGCTTGAGTTGGAGGTAGCTCAGATGGAGGTAAAAGATCCGAAGCAGCCTATTGAAAAAAGTAGGAGAAGTTTCCCAGTGCCTTTGTCAAATTTCCCCTAGTAGTGTAATTAACACATTGGGTCTAGTAGTATAAATAAGACCTCGGGTATTCCCTGAAAAGGGGCCACTAGCCTGGTGGGATTAACCCGGTCAACAAAGAATAAATAAAACTAAAACAAAATGTGCATTTATTCTGTGTCTATAT
This sequence comes from Protopterus annectens, assembly GCF_019279795.1. Taxonomy (NCBI): domain Eukaryota; kingdom Metazoa; phylum Chordata; order Ceratodontiformes; family Protopteridae; genus Protopterus; species Protopterus annectens. Next base: position 1,428,832,336 of record NC_056743.1, on the reverse strand, counting down.
ATTGTGGCAGACACACACTTGTATCTTACTTGTACATTGTTACATTTATACATTTGCACTGTACATGTACAGCTAGTCATATGCAAATTCTACTGGAACTGTATAATGTGAAATATTCACATTTGCAGTGTGCCTTTATTTCTAAACATATGCCCATCTGCATTGTATCTGTCTTTCATTTATTTATTTTAATTATTTATTTATCCTTTGTTGATCAGGTTAGTCCCACTAGGCTAGTAGCCTGTTTTCAGGGGAGACTTGAAGTGATAGTTATACTACTAGGGAATATTTGACCAGAATATCATGGAGCATCCCTACCACTTTTGATAGGTGCCATGGGATCTTTTATATCCATCTGAGTAACCACCAATCCAAGCAGATGGGGCCTCAGTTTAACATCTCATCCAGTGTCTATATCCCATGCTTTAATTATCTTAACACCAGTCCATCACCCATGCCAGCTAAGCCACCACTGTCATTGGTGAAACAGTGGTCTTCCCTTGTGTAATTTGTTTCTAAGCTTCACTGAGTTACAGCCTCTTACCGAACCTTTCTTACCTCCTTCCCTGATATGGAGAACTGCCTTCAAAATCATTCCACATCACCACATTGAAAGGCTGCCAGCATGTGGATGGATGATTTGTGATTATACCAGTGGGTTGGTTATCTCTGTTTTGCAACTCATCATACTGGTATTGTCTGGGGCTATTTTTACATGTGCTGTACCTGTGTAATGCATTTCTCTGTTTACCATTTAGACATACCTGGAGTTGTTGTTGTCTTTCAGCTTTTCCCGGTTAGGGGTCACCACAGCGGAACTCCGGTCTGCTAATGATTGGCAGTAGATTTTCATGAACGCCGAGGTGCCAGCTCGACGTCCAACCTTCAATGAAGGCATGCCCATTTATGCATGTCTTTCAAACGCCCACCCACATACCTGGAGTATGAGTACATTTTTTCTAGACACCTCTTAAAAACTATATGGATTACAGAGCCTATAAGACATATGTACCTCCCCGAAGTAGTGCCTACAACACAGAATTTACTCTGCTTTCTTAGACACGTGCATAATCATTTGAAATACAACCTTTTTAAGGCTGTAGAGAATAACAGCTAAAAGTTTACCTAATATCTTTAGTGTGAAGATGGCAGCATTAGGGGAGATGTTTATGCGTTTTGTTAATTTGCCAAAAAAAAGCACATTGTAGCTCCCTGGAGTTCAGTTAGCTAAAACCGTAGGTTACTCTAAAAATGGAGTGTACTGCCACTGTCTGAACAATTATTGTATTTTAGTAAATGATTAGCTTCGTAGAGGCTAATCTGGCTAACAAGGGACACCAAGCTCGAATAAAATTATATACTTCTTATTTAAAAAGTTAAATTTAAAAGATAAAACATGTAATTTGGTCTAATTTTGCCAAAATACTTAGTCCTAGTGAAAAGTAAGAAAGAAAATTGTTTATCTTTTACTCTAGTTGATTTTTTTTATTTCAAAGACAGTTTAGCACTGCTGTAAAATCTAATATTCATTGTCTTACTTTCTGTGACTTTTTAAATACAGCATTGAGATAGTATCACATTACTAAAAAGTTTCTTTGATACAGAAAAATGTAAAAGCTCAATTGGTGAAAATTAGAAACCATGAACGATTAGATTTACATTTCATTAAAGCATAGAATGTTTCAGCAATTAAAAACAATCCTGACTGGTACATTGGACCACAAAGGTTTCTTCAATTGGTCCATTTCACCAGCCAGTTATTGTTGTGTGTGAGTTTGATTCGAGTCAATGGTTGGACATAATTTCATGTGGGATTACTGGACGAAGGTGGCAATTGTGGTCAAAGATAGGAGGATGATAGGTGGAAGGGCAGCCAATGAAGAGGGCCTGTAAACTGGGTTTGTGACTATGGGTAGACAATAGTCTTGAGACATTTGGATTGGAGTGGGCTTTGACAGGAAAGTATACAATACTGATGCCAGCTTGAATCCATGTTGTAATTGGATGGGGCCTGTCAAATTGCTGGGTAGTGATGTGGGGTAAGTTCATTGGTTTACATGGCGGTGTGGGGAAATAAATTAATAGGAGGGACTTGATTTGTCAGGACCTGGTAAGGAGGGGAATTAGTTTCTGATTGGTAGTAAACTGTAGTGATGACTGTGCTGCTTATTGGATGGCTGGGAATAGGGCATGGGAAATTAATTATACAACTGACTATTGGTAACATAATCAAGGAGAATGCGGGAAATTAATTAATTATCCAAATGAACATTGGTAACATAATCAAGGACAAAGACTGGTCAGCAGAGGAGTCCAATACATTGGTCTGTCTTGAACTTAAACTACCAATGCGAGCATGTGGCATGTTGATATTGGACTATGACCTTTGGGTTTTATGGGTTAGTGGAGACAGAGCTATGCTAATCACGGAGGACAGATCCATGTAGGAGAACAGTCCCTTACTTGGATGTTTCACCCTTCTAGTGTTGCGAGTCTTAGGCCGTTCTGGAAAAAAATTTAAATAATAAAAGAGTCTGCAAGTCTGTATGCCTGTACAAAATATTGACATGTGTAAAGGATTCTTGAACCCATTCAGCCAGTCTGAATATTGGCTACTTAGACCTTCAACTGGACTGCAGGTCCAGAGTGGATTGGGGGCCTCCTAGATAATGGTTAACCTCAAGATCTGATGTCCTGCCAGTCAAATAAAGTAATAAATATGAAAATATAAAAGTTAAAACCAGGAAACACAATGAAACTAGAATTTGCCCTATAGTGAGTTATAAACTTTAGCCAGCAGAATTTAGTGCAAGGTCCAAAGGATTTCTATTCCTTGACTACCCCAATCTCTAGCAACATGTGGCCAAGCGTGTTCCCCTGTTGTGCTGAGACAACTGTCTCAAATTAGATTAGACTATATTCGGATCCTAAAACCAGATGTAACCTTTATATACTAGAACTGAGTGTAAGGTCTGAATGCCTGCACTCCTGTGACCACCACTAACAATAGCAACATGCGACTTGCCATCATCCATGTGGCCAAGTGTGTTCCCCTAGTGTGCGGGGGACCTCCATCTCCAATTATACTCAAATAAGAACACCCGAGTATCCAAACACAAACTAAACTTAGCAATGCAAATATAATAATAATAATTTTAAGTCCCAACTTTTATAGTTAATGTTTTCGTTAAAACATATTTTATATCAAAATATGGTGCATTGCCACATTTAGCCCAGGGCAAACCTATTTTAGTAAAAATCGACATGGTGTTCAAAGGAAATAAATATATGAAAACTGCACATCCTTACCTGTATCTTTCTTGGGGATTGCTGTTGCCTTTGTTAATGTTAATAATCTATAATAAAATCATAGGTTAGTGTGGATTTTAATAGATTCTCAAATTTCTTAATCATAAGTGGCCTGTGAGATATCTAGGTATTTAAGGCAAGGAAAAAATATTTGGATTTTACTATAACTTCTGATTCCAGCGCTTTCGCATGGAAGTTTCTTCAGACCTTTTTGTAGGAAAAAGAGCATCACAGAGTGTGTGAAATAAGACTGTTAGCAGTCAAACAAAATTAAAACTAATGAGAAAAACATAATGCACATAAATACATTAAAATAACAGCATGATAAGGAGACAGAAAAGTTATATTTCACTTATAAGTTGGGATTAGTCCAGAAATGCCTATTGTATAGGTCTCGAACAATAAATTTAATAACCAAGCAAACAATTCAAGTAACACCATTAAAAATGTAACTATGGTTTTGAGTTGAAATACTGTTTAAAATATTATGTAGATCACCGGTGAGGATGCACTGATTAAAAATGAGAGTAATCAACTACATGTTCTGGAAACCAGATACAGATCCTCATGCAAAGAATTCAATCAGCAAAAGGCATTGTGGTACAATTTCCTTAAGTTTAGCATACTCATGATAGAATTGTAGGAGTTTAGTCCTAAGGGGTTGCAGGCTTCAAGCCTTATTTGCCATTCAAGTTCATGCTTTTCAAGTTTGTCATTTAATGGACCTTGAAGCTCCTCTTTTGGAGATTGGTCCAGTATATGAAACAAGAACATCTTCTGACCAGCGGTGTTACAATGGTGCTTAATGACAGCATTATTGCAATTGTTGTAGTGGATATCTGAGAGGTGGTGTGCTATTCTAGTCTTTAGACTGTTAATGGTTTTCCAACATAAAATGCCGAGCATTTCATACTTTTATTTTGGTGAAATTAGACCAAATTACACATGTTTTATCTTTTAATTTTATCTTTTTAAATAAGAAGTATATAATTTTACTTGAGCTTGGTGTCCCTCATTAGCTGGATTAGCTTCTACCAAGCTAATCATTTACTAAAATACAATGTTCTGATAAGTTGATTACAAGTGGGGCAGCATTTTGAGACTGAGCAAAAAATATATACATTGGGCTGCACCCATCTTCCCCTACTACAAAAATCAGTTGCCACAGAAGTTGAGATTTGAATGTTTGAGCAAACTATGTCCATTAACAAGACATTGCAATATTTTATGTATTTCCTTTTCTTGTCTTCTTATAAGAGCCCAGGAACAGTGTCATATTTTTTGCACCAAAGACATCAATTTCATGAACAAGCCTTACTTAATAAAACAATTAGTACAAGCTGCTCTTGTTTGTCATCTACTTCTCTGAAGTAAAGACCAAAACTAAGGGACTCTAGCTAGCAAAGTTCACAGATGACTGCAAACTGGAGCCATTATTGAATCCCCAAATGATGTGGATATTCTACAAAAGGGCCTTACAGAAACAGACGTTTGGTGCCTGAGCCATGGGCTCAAGCTCAATACCAAGAAATGGATAGTTATCCCCTGTGGGAAAAAAATATGTACCCATGAATTACCACATAGGTGGCAGTACACTAAACACCGAAAGTGTAATAAGAGACTTAGGGACACAGGTAGACAGTGGTCTCACCTTCGATAACCACATCGCCACAACAGTCAGGAAATTCTTCTATGTGGCACACCTCATCACTAAGGGCTTTTCATCCAGAAAAAAGGAGGTCATTGTCTCACTGTACTCATCCCTCATTAGACCCATTATAGAATACAATGCCCCGTTTGGTATGCACCTCTCAAGACATCTGCAACAACTGGAAAGCCAGCAGAAATACCTCACTAAAGGAATCACAGACCTAAAGCAGATGCCCTATGCTGACCGTCTAAAAAACTCCAGCTATACTCTGTCACATATCATCTACTCAGAGGTGATCTCTGCTTAACATACAAGGCCATGTCAAACCCAGAGCTGTCGGACATACTACACTTAAAGAAATCCCTGTCCCTCAGAGCCACACACTCCAGGGACCTAAACCCTGTCATCACAATGAACAAAACATGCTAGAGGGATAAGTTCCTGACCCAGAGACTCCCCAGACTCTGGAATAGACTGCCCATGCACATCAAGCAGAGTGCCTCTTTGGCCCTCTTTAAAAGGAACCTTGACGATTGGATGGAAGATAGGAAATTCACCCCGAGAATCACATCAGTCGCCCTGCTAGACAGGGGTCCAGGGAAATAAATATTGTGGGAAGAAATAGCCAGGGAATTGTTATAGCTAGGCATGTGTAGGCTCTAGGGCTGATAGCCTAGTACCAGCCTATGAACCTATGAACATGGCTTCCTATTGCTTACAACTATTTCAGTGATAATACTAATGCAGTTGCTTGGTGCATTTCGGACCCTTCTCTTCTCCCTTCCCATGTGCACTATGGTGATAAAGCCTGCTCAGAACCTTAGTTACTAATATGGCTAGAGGTATGAAGCATCACAGATAACCCAGTACTGGCCATGTTTATACTAACATGTTAGCACCACTGTGTCTCATACCTATCTGAAGAAATTGTTTTTCCCGTCCTCCCCGCTTCAGTCAGACTGTCTTCCATTCCCAGCTGCTAGCCATCTATCATTGTCATTTTTTTTGAAGGTGAGGATGGCTTGTGTAGGGATCCAAAGGAAATGTAGCACTGGGCCTTATTTAACTATCCATGTGTATGACACAAGTTGGGGGATCAGTTTTATAGTTGGGAGTAATGTTACATGGCAATTGGGGTAGACAGAATAAAGTAGTAGAAAAGCTTTTTCTAATATGTTAGATACAGAAATACCTGTGGGTAGTTAGGGCTATACAGTAGGGACAATTTGACAGTTTGGCATGACTGGCTGCGAAGCATAAAGAAAAGGTGGTAGGTCACAGTAGTCAGACATGGCGGGATCTAAATATAGTAGGATGGGATAGTCAAGAGTGATGATAGTGGTGATATGAAGCTTAGTGCATAGGTGTGAGCAGTGTATCAGCAGTCAATGATAGTGTCTGTGTGTGTGTGTGTGTGTGTGTGTGTGTGTGTGTGTGTGTGTGTGTGTGTGTGTGTGTGTGTGTGTGTGTGTGTGTGTGTGTGTGTTCAGACTGGTTTCTGCAGACCAGTGGGTAGTAATAAGGTATGTATGGATAAGCAAACACTCATAAATGGAATATAGTGTACTGCACAGTGGTCAGTAAGAAGTGGTGTGCAAGGAAGAGTGACCAGTAAAAAGTGGTACAAGGGACTGACAAGTAGTCAGAAGAGATTTGTAGTGGTACAGTGGGTAGTCACAAGGACATTTTAGCCTGTGAAAATGCAACTAACAAAATATAGTTGTGCAAAAGTGTATGCTAACAAATGTCCATTACTATGGTGCGTACCACCTCCCCACAAATGTACATTACTATGGTGCCTACCACCTCCCCACAAATGTCCATTACTATGGTGGCTACCACCTCACCATGCACCTTTACAGATGGAATAGTGCTCCCTACTACCCCAAGTAACGTTAAATAGCCAGGCCTGAAATTAAAAACTCTCTAATGCAGCAAAGTCAGCTGGAAAAGTCTGTATTGCCATCTTGTCTGCAAAATATACATTTCCTTAACCACAAAGAATCACATTTCAAACAGTTACAGTAACAACAGGTGGTTTGTTTGCACTTATACTGTTTAAACACAAACAAATACCCATTACCCAAGAGAAGTCAGAATTGCAGTGCAAAGACCACTGAGTTGTAGGACTTGGTATTTGTGAGAATAGGTGATCAGTCAGATGTTTATGTGAAAAACAGTGAGCAATCTGACAAGAAGCTAGTAGTGTTAGGATAAACACTGTACATCAAAAAAGATAGGTGATACAAGGACATATAAGGGTGGCAGATGCTGGTTGGTACCAAGTTAGGAAAGATGCTGGAAGGGACAGGGGGAGTTGCAAGTAACAGACAAGGACTAATAATTAGAAATGGTGAAATAGCTAGTTAGCTGAAAACAATAACAGGATCTCTTCTCCACTAGAAATTGTTATGGAGCTACCAGGCATTTAAGAATACATAATGGTGATGCACATAGAGAGGTTTTTGCACATGCTCTACTTCCAAAAATAAATACACACGCGCACACACACACACACACACACACACACACACACACACACACACACACACACACACACACACACACACACACACATGTTTAGTTAGCAGATTAATATCCCTAATATCCCTCTGGATTCTGTCAAACTTTCTGTCCTAAGATGCCTCAGGTCCTTTTTCCTTGACATTGCAAGCTGTAATGGGGCTACTATAGCAGTGAGGGAGTATTCCTTAGTTTGCTTAGAGAAAAAGCCCATCTTCGAAGTAAAATTTTGTTTACTGTGCAAATAAAGCCTTTTAAAATTCTCCATTTTCTGTATTATGGGCCTGTAATCTTAATGGGTAAGAAACAGGAGCTTACACCTACTTGTCTTCTAATTTTTTTTGTTTTACATGGGAATTAAGTAAAATGAAAACCAGGTAGCTTTGACAGTGCAGTTTAATTGTTGTCAGAACAGAGACATGCTGCTGGGAACCAAACAGTCTGCTTATTGAGGACTTGCATGCATGCTTACTGTTAGCATCTCCTCCATCTTTATTTTAGGTTAACGTCATAGTAATGGGTCAAGCATTTTGGGGATTCAGCCAGGTTGAGTACCTGAGTAACAACAGCGGACTTGCTTATTGTCCCTATTAAGCTAGAAGTGGACTACAAATCTAACTTGCCCCAGTGATCGAATTACTGAGGTTTTGTTCTGGTATGCCTTCTCCACAACATCCTTTTTTAATTGCAGTCCCCACATTCCTAGTACTCCATGGCAAACAATGTGAATAAATGCCACCTGGCTAATAATTTCAATTATTTCTTATTCATATAATTTGTTTCCTTGACTACATCCCTGAAAGGTAGCATTTCAGAAAAACATTTAGTAGGTGTGTTTGGTGGGAGGGTAGAGAGACAAATTTTATAAAATCAAATTAGAGCAGCTGAATTGTTCTTTAAGTACATCATTCATCATAATTACTTAGTCTGAAGGCGTACAGCACTGTAACATATTATGTAAAACATGATACTCATCAGACTACGTCTCCTGTCCAAAGACAGGTTTAATTTCATCATTTATTCTGCTTCCTAAACAGCCGTTCTTGGATATAATATTCAATCTACATACACAACGATCTTGCCATAGTTCTTTTGGAATTATTACTGGTTTTAAGAAGAACACTACAACTATTTTTGATGTAATGGGTTAATGTATTCCAGTCATTGGTTTTAATACAGCATTACTAGAACAATTTGGATCTTCCAAAGAATCTCAGAAGAAGATGATGGCATTAAAGGACTGAGAAAAAAATGTAGCCGCACAAGTTAAAAAAAGTGATTTTGCACGTTAGGAAATGCTTAACTGTAGATGTGGGAAATGGTCTGTCACAGACATATTGTCTTTGTACAGTGCAAATACTATGAACTCTTTAGGCATAAATGTGCATGCTATGCAGGCTCTTTAAAATGTTAGAAAAGTCACTATACATCATAATTTTAAATAATAGCTGTATTGCCCTGAGTGACAAGGATAGATCAATGGACATCCTTTAGTGACACGGCTATTAAAGTGATGCATTAAAGCTTGAAATTCACTGCCTTCCTTGTTATCAGATATATTCAAGTAAAATGCTGAATGCATGTTTAGCACTAAAGAAGCTAAATGTTTTACAAAGGACAAAAAAATGCAATAAGGAGACAGATTCCCTTGCAGCTGGTTTGCAGGTGTTAGCACACCTGAGTGACAAGCATATATGACCTGCTTAATTGCTGCTGACAAGCTTATCCCTCCCCTTATTTATTCAGCCTCCTTCCTGGATTCTGGATCTGTATCGTTCATTCATTGTTTTTTTTTTTTTCTCTTTTTTTTTTTTTTTACTTAAACTGTGATTTCAATTTGTTTCAATACAGAAAAAGTGTGGTGTCCAGAACATGCCCTGTCCAGGTTAAGGTGATGGGGCACACTGACTTAGAGGGAGAGGAGGACTACATTATGGAAGGTGTTGTACAACTGCAAGAATTCTGCTGTTCACTACTTGCGTTTCCTTTTATGACTGTGGTGTAAGCACTCGGATCCCTCTCTGGTACAATCTCTAGTGTCCTGTCCCTGTTCTGACTTTCTGTTTTAGCATTGCCCTTGCAGCAACTCATTTGCTGCTGTTTCCTTACATCTGTCGATATAAGGTAAAGTAGCAGAGTATAGCATAGTTGGTATATCTATTCCATATACTGCATGCACCAGTGTACAGTTTCTGAAGTACTCTCGCAAGAGGTGGGAACACAGTAAGAGTCAGTACCTAGTCAGTAAAATTATACTACTTCAGAAATATGCACCACTTAATCTTATAGTAAGAGGAAAAGGCAAGTCATAAATAGTGAAACACAACTGTGGAAGGAAGTAGCACTAAAGTATATGCAAAAAATAATCCAAACAACATGCAAGAATGTACACAGTCAGGATTCAATGAAGTCTGTCAATATTTATCAGAGATTTATAAGTATTAAAGTTGTGTTTGTTTGTTTTTGTAAAATTTGAGAGTTTGCAGCATTTTTGAATGTGCTGCACAAGACTATAGCTATAGAAGATGTGTGTATGTGTGTGTGTGTGTGTGTGTGTCTGTGTGTGTGTGTGTGTGTGTGTGTGTGTGTGTGTGTGTGTGTGTGTGTGTGTGTGAATGCCTGCTGAAAAATATAGTAAGTCTGAAGATGCAGTAATTTAGAGAGTTCATCAAACTCAGAGTTACAGCAGTCTTTGGACTTAGTAGACATAAGAAGTGGGAGATTCAGGGTACTAGGAAAAAAACTACACTTTGGATGTGCATTAGCAATATGCATATGTATATATGCGCATGTGTACATACAAACACACATACATACACATACACACACACATACACACCTATATCATCATCAACATCATTGGCCCCCTTTTTTCATGAATTTCTACATGTGGTCGGGGAGTCATGTCAATTGTTATCACCTCTCTTGATTCAGTATTGCTCTCCTACCTTCTAAAACAATCATGACTTACTGTCTCAGATCTTCACTCACACAACCCATCCATCTGTTTGCTGGATACGTTCATTTCCTCTTGCCTTCCTGTTTCTCCCAAATGTTCTTCTCTAGATTGTCTTCCGCATTACTGCACATGTAAAAGCCACCATAAGATGTTCTCTTTGACCTTTTCTGCAACTGGAGCTACTTTGGCTTCTGCTCTGATGTCCTCATTTCTTCATCTGTGTCAATGTGTGCATCCTACTCCACATCACAGGCATTTCATCTCCATCACCACTGGCTTCCTTAGCTCCTATGCCTTTACTGCCCAGTTATCTGTACCATACAGTAGAACTGGTCACACCACTGTTTTGTACACTTTACTTTTCAGCGTCTTTGTCATTTTTCTGTCACACATTACCCCTGATACTCTCTGTCAGTTAACTGCAGCCTTTCTGTGTTTTCCATCAAAAAACAGTTCAAAGAAACAACTTTTCACCTTTAAGTTGAGGCGATTAATATAAAAATATAAAAAGTGCTTTGTTGCGAAAAATATGTTGGGAATATTAAAAAGAAATCTAGTAATTTTACAACAATTCATGCATCTTTCTCTTGCTGACAGTGTCAGAATTCCTTCATAACTGAAACGGACAAGGTTTTTCCCAAGGCCTGTCAAAAACCAAACTATTCCTACTGTCACCAGACTTTTCCCTTTGGTATGGGTTATAATACAAGCAGGACTAACTCCTCTAGTTTCTCTTTTACAAGGCAACAGCTTCTATCTCTTCTCTAGTTTTCAATGATACCTTCCAAATTTCCTTTGTCCATCACACATTTTTCACTGAAGATTTATTTTCATAATTTTCTCTCTTGACCCAAAGGTCAGGAATCTGACTCCCTCAAGTGGTAATGGCCATGGTGTATACCTAGCAACAGTTGCTTCTTATCTTTTGTTGTGGAGGTTTCTCATGAATATGCAAACAGAATCAAAATTACATTTTCTAGAAGTCATCAGTATTCAAGGACATCTAGTTAGACCCTTAACAAGACCAAGACTTCCTTAATCGTAGGGATGGCAAATTCACTGGGCCTCCTTTGGAAGCAAGCGGGATTTAAGTACTAGGAATTCTCCCAGGAGAGCCAAAAATCTCAGACGAGTAGCCACACATTGTATCTTGAGAAAAAGAGCAATAAGAGTTTTCCATCATCATCTTTTATGCATAAAGTAAGCATTCTAAAAATGATCATCTTGGTCAGACTAGGTTGTCCATTGAGGTTGCTGCCTCTGGCACTAGAGAAAGAATATTTCCAATCTTCACACAGAAAGATAATCAAATTTATGTGGGATCCTCAGAGACCATGCACATCCTTTAAAGAGTTAAGGAAGCTGAAACAGCAGGGGGAGTCTTAGTGCCAATTTTAGAAGTGCAGCCCTATCAATGTGGTAGCAGGTCTCCTAAAACATAAGCAGACCATTTGACAGATGCCGGTATGCTGTTCTGCTGGGAGACCAAATGCAAGCAATTCAAAGTAAGTTGACTATTCCTGGCTGCCCTCCATTACATTCCCTACAGGATACAGGTTTTCATGCTGGCTCAATGATCAGCAGTTGGGGTTAAGCTCCTCTGTCGAGCAATGACACACCAGACTTGGAATATAAAATCATCTACTAGTGGGCAATGTCAGATTTATGTTGCCTTCTAACCCTAGCCTAATGAAACGATTTTCTGGACCGAAGGATTTGAAGATGGAGAATGCAATAAATGAATAAGGAGTGGGGAGGGTGTGGAATTGGGCATCAGGCTTGTGTTAGGTCATGGATTCTTCTCAAATTATTTGAGATTAAATTTGTAATTCTAGGGCAACTAGCAAAAAGCAGATGGATTTCAGTCTAGTACGAATGGTTGGATTACACAGCAGCAGAAACCTGGTTCACACAAAAAAAAAAAAAAATCAGACAGAATCTATAGCATAGTATATGCTGCCATATTTTGCCATTAGTCAAATATTCCAATAGTGGGATAATATGAGGGAATGAATGAATGGGACAAACTTACTTCAAGAATGAAATCAGTAAGGTTGCATATTTGCAGCAATATAAACTTTATAAATTACTATTCAGATCAAGTCTTCATGTCAGCAAACTGTCTCTGCCCAAAGCACAGTAGTAAGGGCACAGACATCATGCATGTGTTTATTTACTTGTTTGTTTCTTTCTTAACCATGGCACTGATCTCAACTGATTTTTACAGACTTGAACTGGAATTTGCATGAAATAAAAATATTATTTATTTAACCAGGTTAGTCCAACTGAGTCAAGGGCCCATTTTCAGTGGAGACCCAAGGAGAAAAGCTCCAGAGAATTTATAATCATACAAAAGATTGAAAGTAAACATACTGTTCAAATGTACAAGCACACAGCATAAGTATAAAGATACAAATTCCCAGCGCAGCACTCTGAATTACAATACCATAGCAGGACAGAAATAAGGGTGGCCACGGTGGTGCAGTGGTTAGCATTGCCACCTCACAGAAAGAGGTTCTCCGGTTCGATCCTCGGCTAGGGTGCCTTCTGTGCGGAGTCTGCATATTCTCCTTGTGGTCGCATGGGTTTCCTCTGGGTGCTCCGGTTTCCTCCCACATCCCAAAGACATGCTGCAGGTAGATTGGACACTCTAAATTGGCCCTAGGTGTGAGTGCATGTGTGCCTTCTGTGGAAGGTTGGGCGCTGAGCTGGCAACTCGACACTGTAAAACTCCACTGCCAATCATGAGCGGACATATGATCCACTGTGGTGACTCCTGACCGGGAAAAGCCGAAAGAAGAAGAAGAAGAAGCGGGACAGAAATAAACAGTATATGAGAGGTACTCTCAGTATTACATCATAGGAGACAACTTAAAACGACTATTGAGCTATTAATACTAGAGTGACTAAAATGAGATTACAAGAGAAAGGGATAAAGAGCAAAAGTGGAGATAGAGTATCAAAAAAGCAATAGAGAATGAAAGACGGGAAAATATGTCATGTGAGGGCTACATATAACCATGATAAAGATGCTAACAAAATGTATTTTATTTATTGACATTTATTTATTGGGAAAGTCCAACTGAGTATTTAATATCTATTTTCAGCAAAGACAATTTGGTATGGGTAACTACTTCAATAGCTGAGTTGTTTAGAGACGTAATGTGGAAGTTATTTTTAGCACTGGCATGGCACTTAGGAAAAAATAGTAGTAGTTTAGTCTTTTAGGGATTAGGTAGTTTAGTCTTTTGCGGATTAGTTAAAAGTTGGTTTTGATGTAGCCACAGTTCGACTGAGTTGACGGCATTTTGAGTTGTAGTAGTAGTAGTGTACTGTCAGATGAGAGATGAGAGATGAGTCATCTGTGTACTGAATAAGGCAAGCTTGCTGAGAAGAGGTAAATAGGTTACTGATAAAATGTTAAAGTGGAATGGACTGACAACAGAGCCTTGAGGAACACCTGCTTTAACTAGGAGAAAAGGAAAGAGAAGCGAGCCATTTGACAGATTGAGATCTTTCAGACAGGTAGTTGGAGAACCACTGAAGAGTTGGTTAGGGAAGTCCTGGAGAGGACATTTGAGTCAAAAATTTCACATGTAACATTGTGTAAAAAGGCTTTTGTGATATTCCAAAAACAAAAGAGATAAACTTTTCTTGGACTGTAGTATTATTAATGGTGTCAGAAAAGTTGAGGACAGCAGTAGTGGTCCTATGGCTTGGTCGAAAACCATGAAGATCATTTTGTAAGAGGTACTGAAAGAAATTCTTATAAATATACTTTTCCAGGATCTTAGAAAGGGGAGACAGGAAGGCACTTGGCCTAATGTTAGAGATTTCAGCAGTTACCTCCTTTATGGAGATGAATAATAGTGATTTTTTTAAAGGGCAGGGACATGTGTATATTGAATAGATCTGTTAATGAGAATTGAGACTAGATATACAAAAGAATCTACACTAAGCTTAAGGTACTCAGCAGGGCGATCATCAGCAGAAAAAGAACAGGGTTTCAGTTTCTTTAGTAACTCTGTAATATATGATGTTGAGACGGGTTGGAGATTAAAGGCAGGGATGTTAGCACTAGCGGAGATTTGTGGTTGATTTAATGGCTGGGGAGAGCTGGAGGTAAGGATGTGAATGAAGAAAGTGTTAAATTTGGTAGCCTTTTCTGAGGAGTATAAGTCCGGACAGGAATCTGATGAGGAAGGAGAAATAGGCTGCAGAATTTTCTTAATTGAGCTCCAGAATTTCTTCGGATGTTTTTTGTAATTATTTTGTTGGTCTACGTAATTGTTGTAAAGCATGTATTCCAACACAGCTTGCATTTATACATATTACTATTATATCTATTGGTATTTTTTTTTCTTTTATTTTTAAAATAAAATAACAATTAAAAATGAGATTTGGATATGTGAATAATTGTAGAAGTTCAGTAGTATGGATAATAACAGCATTCTTAGTAATGGGTGATCATCTAATTTCTTTATCAGCAAAGTATTTGAATGATACTTGTTTATACAGATGTTTTTAAGATCTAATCTGAAACTTGTATAGGGGGTAAGTTCCTGTAACTTAACAGGAAACACTCCCACTACTTGCAAGTACTGAAAATATCTGATCAGTATAGTGGAGTTTGTTGCTTCAACTATGCAATGCGTGCAAGTAGTTAGGAGGGATCTTAACCTGTAATTTGAGTCTGAGGAGAAAGTTGGCCAGCCAAAAAAGGCTATGAGTTTATATGAATTATCTTCTAGATTATTGAACCAAGTAGTAGAATGGTTCTTTCTCTGGCATTTAGCCATTTCACTTTGGCCAGAAGAGATAGTGATCTCTCCTTGAAGGTGAGGAACTAAGAAAATGGATCTGCAGGTGTTATCAGAAATTGGAACAGGTTAAGGTTCTTTTGTTAGGCTACTGAGACTATCTGAAGACCATATTCAAGCTGTGCAAATAAGACTCCCTTTCCCTTTTGCTGGTTCAGAGGATAGGAAGTAAGAGTTTTTTAGCCCAGAATAGAAGTTTGTTAAATGTAGATTTGGTGACCTCCCTAAAGTGATTTTCCCCAAGCCATATTGCAGGTAGTAGAAATATTTAGTCTGTGTCTGTATGTGTATCTATCTATATATATATATATATATATATATATATATATATATATATATATATATATATATATATATATATATATATATATATACACACACACACACACACACACACACACACACACACACACACATATGCATACAGTGGATATAAAACATTTACACACCCCTGTTAAAATGCCAGTTTTTTGTGATTTAAATAAATGACATCACAAAAAATCTTTTTAAAACTTTTCCAACCTTTAATGTGACCTATAACCTGTACAACTCAATTGAAAAACAAACAAAACTGTTAGGGGAAAATATAAAAAATAAAAAACGTACAATAAGCTGGTTGCATAAGTGTGCACACCCTTAAACTAATACTTTGTTGAAGCACCTGAAACTGGACACCACTGATTAGTGCTCTAACCTGGTAAACACATATAAAATAAAAATAAATAAATAAAATAAAAAATGAATAAAAATAAAATAAAGACCATTGTATTAGAGGTACTGTGAAGCTATGGACAAAACAGGAAGACAAAGAGTAAACAATATTGTTCTTTGTGAAATTGTCCATCTGAAGGCTTTGAAGTTCATACCAGCTCCCACACATACAGCATAGCAGATATAGTTAAGATTAAACTAGTTGGCATTAGGCAAGACCCTGAGGTCCACTTGTTCTGTTTAAAGTTCAAGGAGATGCTTTTAGTGCACTGCTGATTGTCTGTGCATTTATCCCAAAACATGGGTTGCAACGCAGCAAGAGGACGGTGGGTCATCAGATAATTGTTTTCTCCACTTATTGTTGTTTTACATGACTAATCATATTTATAAGTTGCATTACTGGCATCCTGCCTTTGGATGTATGCTTGTTGTACCAAAAGTTGGAGAGCAACATCGGGGTATTTGTATAGGCTGAAGGAAGTTCAACTGCAGTAACTTTTAACAAAGCAAACTAAATAAAAAAAAATAACATCATGCACCCACTCCTCCCATGCAAAGGCTTCCCCTGATGCCTCACTTAACTTCATCCATCAGTTCTAAGCACCTCAGGGTAAAAACCTCCTCCCTTTATCCCCAGAAAGAAAAAAAGATTCTACTTTGAAACGTTCCTGAAGGTCAACAGTTCAAAAGACTGAAAAAAAATGCCCAAAAAACAAGAATCAGAAAAATTCCTTTTTTTCTTATTTTTGCAGGGAAACAATCTCCCCTACACCCCCCATGATTTGAGAGGCAAGCCCCCTACACCCCTTAAACTTATATATACCAAATTCACAGTGACACCAAGTCAAAGAAGGGAGACATCTCCCTAAAAATTGAAGCATAGCAGGGCACAGTTAGAAAATGCACTGGCAATGACTTCCTATAGAGAAAAGCTTTCAGCCTTATAACATTCATGTTTTCTTTCTGTGGACTACTGACACTAGGGGAATTTTTCCTCTACATCATGTGGATGAGCAAAAAACATTTTCAACAAACCAATCTTTATCTATGGACTTAATGTACCAGTTTTACTTGTATAAAATGCAATTATTAATTTTTTACTGGAGATTTGATTGGCAAGAAACTTTCCGACACAATGATAGTAATGCACAAGGAGAAAATGCCACATAGAAAAGACAAAGACAGACCTGATAAGTGTTTTCCATAATAAACATATAACAGCCAATAAGAATTACATATCTGCATTCATAAAAATGTTAAACATTTACCAAGTACTAAAGGTAATTACTGTTTTGCTATAGGCTGGCTTGTGATGATCAGAAAAAAAAATCAAAGGAATTGTTATAATTTTTAGTTCTGTCCTTGAGTACTTAGAATACGCAGTAGGTGCTGCGGCATAAAACTCTGCAACTGTTTTTTTTATGCTGCACTCATTTCAACCTGGCTCAGTAATTAACAATTAGAATACAAGTGGCATGTTCTTTCTGAACAGGTTTGTTTATCAGTATAATTCTGCTGAAAGTAATTTTTTCATGAGATAATTATATAACTTCTGAAAATGTAAATATCATTATGGCAATATGTCAAAAAAATGTACAGTCAAGCTGTCCATGGCTGACAAGAACAATTCTAAATTCAGGCTAGAAGAAGTGACAGCTGTGTAGCAGTATTTTTCCCGTCTGCATGTAACCCTTGATACACCGAAAGCTGGATGCATATATCAGTGCTTCCTGGCTCAAAGATCAATTTAAATGCAGCTCACAGATAGACTGTAGAACTTGAAGTGGAATGCATACTTTGCAAAACCTTACCTATCTTGTAGCACATGGATTACCCCACCAAATAAGTCAACATATCTTGCACAAGACTGCACAGGAGACTGCTCAGTTCATAAACATAATACATACATCACAAACAACTCAGTAACTCATAGGTTATCACCACACACCACACATGTAGTGCGGACATTTCTTATAAACTGCATAGCACAGAAGGGTGTGCACTCCATACAGTGAGCTGTATTTCTCATAAGTGGACTGCTTAATTCACAGGTATTACATAGCTCTTATAGCTCACAGAGTCTCTGCATGATGTTAATGATTTAGAGAAAGTTTGGGCTAAAGTCCCTGCTTAGAGGGTAGGCGTGGACATGCATAGACAACACCTAAATGCAAACAGTAGCCTCTGAAAAATAATGCTAAGAATTAGAGGGTTGGATGGGCAGGGACTCCTGAGAAAATGTGGGTTGGCCACAGTACGATGGTCTCAGGTAATCTACTTCTCTACCTGGTCCCAGAGGTGGGGGGAATCATAGCCCATACAGCTGATGAGCATCTTCTTGTCCATTTTAAATTGTGGCTTCAACAGCATAACCTAGAAATCAGGAGTCACAGAATCTTTAACATCATCCCATAAGTTATTCAAAGTCAATAGAAGTTACTTCAAAACCAACAGTGAAACAAAAAGAAAGAAAAGGAAAGGGAGAAGGGGATTAACTTCTATGAGTTAAAAACAACACCAATAATAGATGAACCTCTTTCCACTTCCCCTAATCTGTCCGACCAGGAATCAGACAGGCTGGTCTGTAATGTCAGATAGGTTCACAGGTTCATAGTACTAGGCTATCTGCCCAAGGGCATTTACAAGCCTAGCCAGAGTGTTGGCTTTCGCCACCCCCTTAGATTAGTTCCCTGTGACTCTGACCAGCAGAGCCATTAGTTCCCTGCGCCTCTGTCCAGCAGAGCCACTGCAGTGATCCCCAGGGTAAATGTTCTTTTTTCTCATCCACCCATCAAGGGTTCTCTTGAACAGTGCTAGTGAGGGGCTCTGCTGATGTATATTGGAATTTTGTTCCAAGGTATGGGGAGTCTGTGGGTCAGGAATCTATCCCTCCAGCACGTCCTATTAAACATTGTGGTAAGGTTTATATCCCTAGAGTGTGTGGCTCTCAGAGACTGGGTTTTTTTTTAGATAGAGCATATCCATCAATTCTGGGTTGGACATGGCCTTGTATGTCAGGCAGAGATCACCTCTGAGTAAGTGGTATGCAACCGAGTACAGCTGGAGTTTCTTTAGTCGGGCTGCATAGGTCATCTGTTTGAGACAAGTAATCCTCTTGGTGAGGTACTTCTGTGGTCTTGCCAGCTGTTGTAGGTGTCTAGTAAGGTACATCCCAAATGGGGCATTGTATTCTATAATGGATCTAATAAGTGATGAGTAGAGAGGCACAATAACCTCCTTTGATCTGGATGCAAACCCTTTTGAGATTAGGTGGGCCACATAGAAGGATTTTCTAACCACCTTGGAAATATGATTATCAAAGGAGAGATTACTCTCTACTTGGGTCCCCAGATCCCTTATTACTTTTTCTGTATTTAGGGGACTACCACCTATGTGGTATTTCGCGGGTACTTTGTTTTTTCCAAACAGGATGACTATGCACTTTTTGACATTCAGCTTGAGGCCATGATTTTGACACCAGGTATCCGTCTCAGTGAGACCCTTCTGGAGAGTGTCTGTATCAGCCAGAGAATCAATTATGGCCCCTAGATTGCAGTCGTCTGCGAACTTGTACAGCCAAAGTCCTCCTGTGCTTGCCTGTACCTCTGAGAAGTATATACCGAACAGGAGGGGTCCTAGGACAGAGCCCTGGGGGATGCCACTTGTAACTGGTTTAAAGTCAGACCTAGAGTCTGCAATTTTCACCGTGTGGGTTCTGTCCATGAGCCAATTTGCAACCCATCTTGTGATGTAGGGGTTAATGTTCAGGTTGGTGAGCTTGTCTATAATACCAGAGGGGGAAATGGTGTTGAAAGCCTTTGCGGGGTCTAGGTAGGCTGTGTGGACCTCCTTTCCCTCATCTAAAGCCTTGGTAACTGTCTTGAAGAAGTTCACCAGGTTTAGGAGGCATTATCTGCCCTTAACAAAGCCAAACTGGGTGGGGTCCAAAGTTTGGAGGTTCCCAATTTCTCTGTTAATGTGTTCCATGATGATGCCCTCCATAGCCTTGCAGACCAGGCTAGTCAGGCTTATAGGGTGATAGTTCCCGGGGTCCATTTTGGTGCCACCTTTGTGGAGCAGGATAACTGTTGCTGTGCGCCACTCTGTGGGTACATAGCCTGTAGAGAGGCTGAGTTTGAATAGTGTGTTTAGGTGGGGGGGGGGGTTAGTTCATTTTGGAGCTCTTGTAGGACACAGCCTGGGACACCCTTCCGGTCCCATTGAGGCTATGTTTTTGGCTTTGGATAGGGCTGTTTTAACCTGTGTGTCGGTGATTGCCTAGTCTTTGAAGCTTAAATCTCAATTACTGTACATGCCAGCTCCAGTGACTCAAACTTCATTGAAATCATCATCATTATTCTGACTGCATAGAGTGCAATCAATCTATTATTATTGGTCATTTCAACCTAGACTGACAAGATAAATCTGTGTTCCTCCAATATGTCATGCTAGTCAATGAATTTATCAGACTAAACATGTAGGAGACACTCCTTCCTTGATTGGATATGTATCAAATATTACTAAAGATGTCAGACACCCATAGTTTGAGTCCATATAGTTATGATCTTTGCATTGTCATGGATATCTTTTTAGACAACTAGTGGTGTTTCTAATGCAAAACCATCAGTTACAAACCCTTCTCTCCTCTGATATGAACTACAAACACTGGTCGTTTCTAACATTCCAGCATGACTGTTGCACTGAAATGGAATATTTTCTGGCTATCTTGTTTCCTATACAGTCCAGGTTTTACCCTCTTAAAGAGAAGAGAGTAAATGGTGAACCAGGACACCTGATAAACTCTAAGCTCAAGTATGGATGGTTCCAGTACAACACCACAACAAACAAACTGTGCCCACTTTTGTCTATTACATAATTTAAAACCCCATAAAGACTACAAAGGGGCAATATTATAAGCAATGCCAGCTATCACAGCTTGGCAACGCAAAAGAGTTCTGGAAAGGAACAAACAACCTGAATAGAAGAAGGAATTTGCCTCATAACTACTCTCTTAAAACTGAGAAATTTTCAGTTACTCAACCAAGCATTTAGCTATTACATTTTCTGAATACTTCAAAACCTGTGTCAGCAGCAGCTAGCAAACCCTACACCTGGGCCTCCTAATAAACATTTAGGGAGCAGCTTTGGCTTCTTCACAAACTAATTTATTTCAGTTACCAATGTGTGCAGTAAATGAATGGCTATGTAAAATATCCAGCTATGGCAATTCAGGATCAAATGGGCTGTACCTTAAATTATTAAGGGCATGCAACAATTTAGGATCAAATGGGCTGTACCATAAATTATTAAGGGCATGCGACACCATTATTCACCTCCCTCTTAAACACATTATCATTTGTTCACTGTCATCTGATGTAATCCATGAGTTATGGAAAATTTCTATCATGACTCCTATACCAAAACATATATCTGTCCCATCAAACCAACCAGCAATCTAAAGACAAGCTGCCCTTCTCTCACCTCTACATCATGTTCTGGAGAAAGCTGTAGCCTCACAAATAATGATGCACATGGATTCACATGACCTACTTTCAAGTAAACAACACGACTTTAGGAAAGGGCACTGCTGCATCCCTGCCCAGCTGGCACCTACTAATAGTATCCTCCTCCTCATGATCAGGAGACTAACGGGGGGGAGTCTTTGTTGCTATAGCAAAGTCAAATGACACAGCGAGCCACGTTCTCCTGGTCAGTGAATCATCTTTTTATGATTTTACTTCCTTAGTACTGAAATAGCTTAAGGATTATTATGATAACAGACACTTCTTTGTCACTTATAAACAATGTAGTCTCAACTCCACTTAATATCATCTGGAGATCCTTAAGACTTGCTACTTGGACCATTGGTCTTTTCTTGACTTAAAAAATCTCTGCTGATGACATGGTTATTAGGTCATCAGAAGTGTCCACAAATTTGAATGCCAGATCTCTCATTTCTAGCCTAATGAAACTCAAGCTAAACCTTACAGTAAACCTGCAAAAGAACAAAATCTAAGCTATTCTGATCTCAGAAATGGCTATGCCCACACTAAAGGGAAAGCGGTGTCTCTGGCTGTAGTTGTGATGCAACTCTTTGGAAAACATTAAGATCTATAAATACCTGCATGGCTTGTCCCATCTGTTGCCATCACATGAAATTTAAACAAGCAAAGTCAACTCCATGTTGCACACATGTTATGCTGTGGATAATATGCTGACAAAGCAAGTTAAAAGTACATTTAGGATGGGTGTACTTCTTTCTAGACTCAAATATAGCCTGACAATTATCAGTTCTACCTCCATCTAGAACTTATAAGGCCACAGGCTGTTCAGAACAAAACTGCAAATTTATTACTCGGGCACATCAGTATGACATCATAAAGGAGACTAGTTGCTTACACATTCCCCATATGAACACCTAGTAATTTGCATGATAATCTTAAAAATTAATCTACTTAGGCTACTGCAATACAGTGTGGCACTTGCTTTTAATGACATAGTGTATATACGCACACACACACACACACACACACACACACACACACACACACACACACACACACACACACACACACACACACACACACACACACACACACACACACACACACACACACACACATTGATGTTAACAGATTTCCTGGCTGGTTTTCTCACAATTCCTCACTTCTTTCTCTCAGTCACAACCAAGGCCCACAGGATGTCTGTCAATATGGCACTCACTCCCATCAGCAACCAACTATGTCAGCTCTTACTAACTTCTCAGCTGAAGCTGTTTCTTTTACAACATATTTTTTTCATTATATGCAGTACATCAAGGGTCAAAAATGTATCCCTTTGTTTCAGAAATATTAACTACTCTGCCAACAGCAGATCTGAATTCATGCAGAGTTTTGTGCCAGTTGGGTGTATTTGACAGGGCTGGGAAATTTGACAAATAGATAAGTTTGTGTGCAGATTTAAGTTGGATGAGGGACATCTGATTAGAAAACTCCAGCCATAAACCATTTTAGGCTGTGCAATGATGTTCAGGGATATGGTTTATCATGATGTTTACTGTTATATTTTACCATGGTGACTGGCAACAAATTTAGTTATTCTATCATCAGCCTATTTACTTTGTATAGAAGGGTCGGCTGTAGCCCAATGAGCATGTCAGCATAGCAAAGGAACAAAGATAACCAGTACTTCTTTGTCGGCTATGGATTCTCTGACACTGAGAGTGAGGAATTCACCAGCTATGTAAAACCTGCCATGTTTCTGATTAGGTCTGATTATAACATTCGCAACTTGTCTGCTGACCTTTTAACTGCATTCTCAATAGGTGTTGTTATGATGTGATGCTATTATAAGGATTTGCATAAGACTATGTAAGCACATTGAACAGTTAAAAATCAATGATTTCCATCATTATGTATATAGGAATATATATTATGTCGTCCACATCTTTTTATTTGGAAGACATTACTGGGATTAGTAGGTTGCACTCTTTATGAGGACATCTATACAGTGATGAGAGTGCTTAGCCATAAAAGTTTATCAGAATATTATACAAATTACAATCTATAAGCTAATATATTATTTATACTGTTAGATTCTTTTATTAATGTAACATCTAGATTTAATTTTATTGCTAACCATCCATCTGCAAGATGCCTGATTAGAGTTCAATTTATAAAATGATAGCCATTATAAGATTTAAGGATGTTAAAATAAAATGTCTGATACGGTTGTTAATGTGGTTAGACCTTTGTTGACATGTCTCCTGGACAACAAATATAAAGTTATATGTATATTATATTAGGATAAAACCCACAATGGTATCAATGTTTTTGTATTAGGAAAATATCTTTGGGGCTGATAGTGAACATAGTTGTTTAATTATATAATGGTGAGACAGCTTTGTGCAACCTACAATAATAAAATTCTATATGTGTGTTTTATATGTGCAAAATCAAGATGTCTGTTTATTAATACTGTCAGAATTCATTTGAAAAGACTAAACCAAATGAACTTGCAAACTCACTCTGGACTGTAAATATATGGTCACACTCCTAAAAACCAATGAACAGGTAGCATATGGCTCAGCTGGAACTTTATTAAAAGGTCAAGCTTCAATTGGAACAGACTAATTTATGTGACATCATTCAAAGTAGGTGTGTTTTACAAATGGTTTAAAACTGTGTTGACATTAAATAGTAGATATTACTGTGGTCTTATCAAGGTGTGTTGGATGGAGTCTGTAAATGATGAAAGATCAGATGCCTTAATTATATTTTTGATATCTGATAAGGGCTGACTTGATTTAGATAAAGTGTATCAGGTTTGAGAAGTAGAAATGGATATGCTAAACCTGGTTGATGGTAATGGTGTAGTGATAAAGCTAGTTAATTATTTAATGTTAATTTCTTAGTTTATATTCATCGCTGGCAGGCTGGGCAATGTTTTTAAGAGGAAATATGAGCATGAGCTTGACAATCAATGTCTTAAAGGGATAACATAGAGGTAGATGTTAAATGTACTACAATACCCAGTATCCCTAGATTAGGTCAAAGTGATGGATGTTGGAGGCACCCTCTTTGTACACCTGTCTATTGTCTGAACAGCTTAGTGGTGTCCATTTCCTTGGGGTTGTTGTCTGGTATTTCAATTTGCATATGTGTGCGTGTTATGCAAGTTATAACTGTATGTTTAGGTTACTAAATGGAAGTTTATTGGGTTCCAGTTGTGCCATTCTACTTTATATTCTGTAAGCATGAAGGAAAGTTCTGGGATGTGAAATGTCCATGATGGGGTGCAATTAATCTTCCAGGTAGCAGAATTGAATTTAACTTTATTGTTAGTGCTGGGTCTCTCTTTTTTTTTTTTTTCCAAAATGTTTTTATTCATTTTATAACACAATAATTTAACAGTATATCAACAAGAAAAAAAACAAACTATATACAATGTCCATAACAAAAAAGCAATATACATAGGAGAAAACTTAATATTTCTCTAACAGATTATACAATTTTGTCCAAGCAATTAAATGATGAATTATGTTGTTAGTTCTTGCTTTTATAGTAGCAATCTCATTCTTACAAATGTATTTCACAAGATGGATAAACTCAACCTTAAAGACAGGAATAGACTGGGATTTCCAATTTTTAGTAACAATTTCCTTGCTATAGAGAGGACAGACAATAGTAAAAATGCTTGTTTTTAGGAATGACTTCAGAAACGGGAACATTGAAAAAAATAAGGGAGTCAGAAATTATACAGTTGTCATTCCAGGGAGGTTTACAAAGATATTTAAAGCTTAAACAAAATGGGGAAATTATTTTGCGATTAACAACCATATGTAGTGAGTCAGCATCAGGGTGTCCACATCTCCAGCATGTCGTTTCATCTTTGCTGTACATTATTGCTAGTCTATGTTGGGTTAAAAAACATCTATGTAAAAATTTCCACGTGTATATATATATATATATATATATAAATAATAATAAAGTTACTCTTATTGTATGCCTCTAATGAGGGTAGAAGCTTAGTATGTATAAAATCCTTACAAGTTTGGATGTCCAGCCAATTACAATTTTGCAAACTATATCTGCTGATCAAACAGTCTGCATAACTTATTTTATTAGCTGAGAGAAATTGATTCCAATATAATGTCACCCTTCTTAAATTCTAACATTTTCTGAGTATCAAAAGATATCAAACATTCCTTTGTGTAGGCAACAGGAAACATAATTATGAATACATTCTTCATTAATTGATTTTGACCTTTCACTTTGAATGTATATTTTTAAAATAAATATAAAGATGTTTTTATGTGTTTCAGTATATGATTCATGCAATGTCCTATTACTATTAAGAAGTAAGGTTTCATGTATTGATTTCTAATATGATGTATAAGAAGTATTATTCCAAAACAACTATAAAACTATAAAATAAAAATCAATATTTGAAAACCCTATATCTCATTCATCTCAGTTTGTGGTGTGATGTGCCAGAGAAGAGAAATTCTTGTTATTTTGGGATACCAAAGGAAGATGAGTAATAAGTTATTAATTTTCTGTTTAATTTTGACAGGTGGGAGAATTATTAGAGCCTGGACAATGAATAAGACTTTAGGTAAGAGTATAATTTTGATTAAAGTTAGTCTGTCTTTAAAAGTGAAGAAGAGTCTGTTCTGTCAATTAGACTTGTAATTGAGTTTATAAGTTGTTGGTAATTAGATGTGAGGGATTTTTTTATAATTAGATTCAATAATGATACTAAGATATTTAATATGCGTGCCTCCCAGTTTATGTCGCTTTTTTATCTAAGTTTCATAGTGACATTTTTATTCACTATATGTGCCTGAGTTTTGTTATGATTGAATTTTAGGCCAGAGATGTTTGCAAAGAAGTCTAGATTATATAATAGGTACTCTACTGAATTTTCAGTATCATTAGAAGTTATTAGTAGGTCATCAGCAAACAGTTGTTTCTTGCGGAATAATTTGTTTTACACTTTATATTCTTTAATGCTGCCATTAATTCTAACACAATTTGCAAGAGGTTCAATAGCCAGGGCAAAGAGTAATGGGAAGCGGGGGCAACCCTGTTTAGTACTTCTTAATATTTTGAATGGGGTAGATAGATAAGATTCAATTTTTACATAGGCTTATGGACTTTTCATATAGTTTTTTAATTAATCCTATAAAGTTTGGGGAGAAATTGTATTTTTGCAGAGCTTTAAACAGATATGGCCAGCTTGAGTTGAAAGTTTTATCTATATCAAGCCTTAAAATAGAAAGCTCATTTTTTTTTGTTTGCTAAGTCTATTAAGGACAGTAATCTAATTACATTGTCTTGCACCCTTCTGTTTTTGATAAACCTGGCTTAGTCTTCATGAATTAATATTGAAAGAATATTATTTAATCTGTCTGCTAAGATAGACATGAATCTTTTGTAATCAATGTTAAGCAAAAAATTGTCCTGTGTGATGTGCAAAGGTTCGGCTCTTTATTTGTTTTTAATATGGGAGAGATTATAGAATATTTCCATGAGATAGGGATGTTTGCTGTAGTTTTAACGTATTGGAATACATTGAGTAAGATTTCCAAGATGTTATCAGTTAAGAGTTTGTAAAATTCTGGAATCCAACCATCCAGCCCTGGTGCCTTTTTTTTGTCTTTATGATTATTTGTTAGTTTTATTCTTTAAAGGAAAAGGGTTTATCTGGGTTATTAATATTGTATTTGGATAGCTTATTTTGAATAGTATTAGCAAGAAAGTTGTCTACACTTTTATTACTTGTAGATGAGTTATTATTATTAATATTCTTGTAATGTTTTTTAAAACATAATAAGATATTTTTTTTAGATTTATAACTTTGATAGTGTGATTATTTCTAGTGTATATTATTTCTTTTATATTACTTTTTTCATTTAAATGTTTAGATCTAATCACAATCCAGTGCATACTCTTGGGATTAATTGAGTAGGATTATAATCTGATTTTTTTCCAGATTTATTGATATTTTATGCTGTATGATATTCTGATATTTCTTGTTCAGTTTACATATGTCAGCTAATGCAGATTTGTCATTTGCTGCAAGTTTTAGTTTTAGTTCAATTTCTTTTTGTATGTCTACTAGTTTTTTTATCCTACTCTTTTCTTTTATTTATATACCAACTTTTGATTTTACCATGTAAGATTACCTTTAAGGTGTCCCATAGGATATAATCTGAAACCTCTCCATTATTATTGGCATCTAGGTAAAGCTTTATTTTATCTAGAAACCATTCTTTAAATCCTTGTACTGTTATTAGATAAGCAGGTAGTCTTTGGCAGAGGTTTAAGGGGTCAGTATTAAGTGTTACATTGAGGGTGATAGCATTGTGGTCAGACATAGGGCATGATGTCAGCATTACATTATCAGTTTTGGCCAGTAAAGAACTGGTTACAAAGACTTTGTCTATGTTGGTCTGTGTGCCAAATCTGTAAGAGTAGTGACAATATTTCAGGTAGGATAATATTTTTGTACCATCAATGTCAATTAGTTTCTGTCTTTTATATAGTTGTTCAAGTGCTTGGTAACAGGTGACATCTTGAAGGGCTTAGAGCAAATTGAGAATGGTTGCATGACAGCCGAATCATACACCAATGCACTGTATGAACACGTACACAAATGCATGGATCTCACCATACCCAATAAAACCAAGACACTCTCCTCCAAAAAAAGGAAGCCAATCTGGTGATCCCCTGCCATAAACAAACTTTACAACATAAGGAGGAAACTGATGTGGAATAAGGTGAACTTTCAAGACTGGAAAAACTCCCTTTTCAGCCTCAACAAAAAGTTGAGAACCCTCATCAAATCCTCTAAAGCTAGCTATGAAAACAGAATTGCAGCAAATAGTAAAGACAACCACAAGGCCTTCTATAGTTATGTAAAGAATCTCCATGGAAATACCCAGATTTGCTCTGAGCTACTGCACAATGACACCCCCTATACCGAGCCAGCAGATATTACCAATATACTGGCTGACAGATTCAGTGTCAAGTTTACCCCTCTCTGCCCCCCCCCAAAGGCCCAATCACAATACCAGTAGATTGCCAGGCACCCAGTATTACTGCTGCACAGGTTAAAAGAGCACTGTCCAAGGCCAAGAATACAGCTTCTATAGGACCTGACTATATCCCTGGCTGTATTCTACATGAACTATAGAGTGAATTGGCACCTCACCTGTGTGCCCTGTTCAGTCACAACATCACCTCAGGCTTTGTCCCTACTGAATGGCGCACTGCTATAGTCATCCCTCTCCACAAAGGAGGAGTGACTACAGACCCTGGGAATTATTGCCCCATTAGCCTGACAAGTCTAATATGCAAAGCTATGGAATGCATCATCATGGACCTAATAAACAAGGATATATAGAATCTCCAAACTCTGGATCCCACACAGTTTGGTTTTGTGAAGGGTAGATCATGCGGTCAACTTGGTTGACTTCTTTGAGTCAGTCACCAGAGCTGTGAATGAAGGCAAGGTGGTTCCTACAGCATCAACCCCTATATCACTAGGTGGGTTACAAACTGGCTCACAGAGAGAACCCACAGTGTGAGAGTAGCTGACTCCAAGTCAGGCTGCTGACCAGTCACAAGTGCAGTCCCACAGGGATCAGTTCTGGGTCCTCTCCTGTTTGGTATCTACTTCTCAGAAGTCCAGTCCAACATGAAGGGACTCTGGCTGACAAAGTTCACAGACGATTGCAAGTTAGGAGCCATTATTAACTCCCCAAGTGATGTTGACATCCTACAGAAAGGCCTCACTGAGACCAACGACTGGTGTCAGAACCATAGCCTTAACCTCAATGCCAAAAAATGTGTCGTCATCCCCTTTGGGAAAAAAACAGTTCCCATGAACTACCACATTGATGGTAGTCAACTGAACACAGAAGGCGTTATAAGAGATCTGGGAACACAGGTTGACAGCAACCTCTCTTTTAACCACCACACTGCCACTGTGGTCAAAAAGTCCTTCTATGTGGCACATCTCATTACTAGGGGTTTTGCATGCAGGAAGAAAGAGGTCATTGTCTCCCTCTACTCTTCCCTCATTAGGCCAATCATCGAGTACAATGCCCCTTTCAGCATGTACCTCACTAGACACTTGCAACAACTGGAGAGGCTGCAAAAGTACCTCACAAAGAGGATCCTAGGCCTTAAACACTTGTCCTATATGGACAGACACAAAAAACTCCAACTGTTCTGTCTCATATTGCCTACTTAGAGGTGATCTCTGCTTGACTTACAAAGCCATGTCTGACTCAGCTCTGTTAGAAATGCTACATATAAAGAAATCCCCAATCCCTCCTCACAACACGCTCCAGAGACTCAACCTCATTACCATGCTGGAGGGATAGGTTCATAACCCAGAGACAGCCCATGCTATGGAAAAGACTTCCCATACATGTCAAACAAAGCACCTCACTGGCCCTCTTCAAGAGAAATCTTGATGAGTGAATGGGAAATAGAAAATTCATCCCGGGGATCACTGCAGTGGCTCTACTCGACAGAGGCACTGGAAACTAAGGTTTGGTGGCGTGATGCTAGGGTAATCCTATGGGCTAGATGTGTAAAGGCTCCTGGACCATTAGCCTAGTACACACCTATGAAACTATGAACCTAGTATCAGTGGAGGACAAGATACAATTAAAATCACCCACTAATAGTAATTCACCTTTAGACTTTAATGTTATGGTGTCTAGATGTTTTTTCACAGTTTAGTCCCAATACCCGGTATCCAGTAGATGTTTGCAAAAGTGTGCATTTTTTATCTAGTTTTAGTATGACTAAAGCAAGCATACCATCATTGCTTGAGTATGAGTCAACTATTTCTGGAATTCGCATTGATTTTCTGTGTAACATTAGGACACCTCTTCTCTTGTGGTTGTAGTTTGAACTTACCAAAATGTTATAATCCTTAAAGGTTAATTTGTTTAGATGTACTGTTACTAAGTGAGATTCTTGAATGAATGCAAAGTCTGCTTTATGTAGCATTAAATATTTGTTGACACTTCTCCTTTTCATGGGGCTATTCAACCCATTGACATTAATAGATATAATGTTAAATATTATCATTTGATGGAGACTGCTATTATAAGTAAACGTGAAAAGTGCTTTCCTTGATTCATTATTTCAAATACATTTTTTAAAACTGTTATGAATAATTTAAAAACTCTAAATTTGAAAACAATAAAACTGTATGTTTTAACAACCTTCTGCATGGATAAACTAAATCCAGGCTTACTATATCTAACCCTTTCATGACATCAAGTGGGAATTCCTAGGTACTGCAGGTAAATAGCAAGCAGAAGGGAAACTGTATGTACATTCAAAACATACAAAAGTAAAATTTTGATTTAATATACTATGTATGCATGAACTAAGAACATGAAGCTGTATACAATTTCTTAACATTTTTTATCTAAACAGACCAACTAAGATACATTGATTAATCATAATAATTATTTGTTAGTATATTTGTTACTATGAGTAGGTTAGAACTACTAAACTCCCTCCAAACCTCCTATACTACACCATCCCCTCAGACATTGAACACACTCAACAAACACCTTACTGATTCTTATATCAAACTTATTCTGTATCTAATACCAATGTTCAATCGCACTGACATATCTTTGTTGAAAACTCTACATACTGAAATTAAGTACAACCCTTCAGAATGTATTAAATATTGCTCTAATTCCTATTGTTTTTTCACTCCTATGAGCCATTACTGTCATAAATAGTCTTATTATAATTACCTACTCTGTATTACAAAATGTATTGTATTAGAAAATTTAGCAACTTAATGTTTTTTAATATGTGTTAATTATACTCAGCACTAAAGACTTTGTACTATTTGATATTGGAGCTTTTCCCCCTGGGCCTCCACTGAAAAAAGACACATGTCCAGATGGACTTTCCTGGTTAACAAATGTAAAATAAATAAATAAATAAATAAATACAGGACTATATCATTAAAGCAAACAGGAAAAAAGATGCATTTAAAACTATCACTGTCAGAAACATATTTGTAATTCTTATTTAAATATAAATGCAATTCAGATTAAATAAATCACTATTTATAGTAAACATATGCTTATAAGACTTTTTAGATAAAAATAATTGCTAAATGAATGAAAACACAGTTCAAATTATCATTCTTGAATCTGATTGGCTGTTAGAGTTTAGTGAAGAGAAACAGGTTCAAAGGTCATGTTTACTTCCTGGAAGGCAGCACAGATTGTTTCTCATGAGTTTGGGAGCTAACTGAAGCTTTTAGAAGCTCAAGCTTTTCACAAAAGTTGTCAAAATTCCATCAAAAAAGTAAGTAGGCAGGAATTTTCTAGTGAAGGGAAGCTTTTAAGCATAACTTGTAAAATGATGAATATTTAAAATAAAGACTCCAAATTACCAACCATACACAGCTGTAAGATATATTAGCTAAATGGAGCACATTACAGAAGTTCAGTTAAGCAGTAAATGTATATATAATAATCAAAAGTCACCACTGTCTTTTTAAATACTTAAAAGTAATACAGCAAGCATGTATCTCTCCCGCAGTGATTAAATACTATGCCAAAGGGAAGGCACATGCATGAAAATAATAAGTACAGGATATAATATATATATATATATATATATATATATATATATATATATATATATATATATATATAATGAATGAGTGGTTTTATACCATTTCACTAGTGCTATGTAATGTATATAAAGAGATAAAAGTATAACATAGTTTGCAGTTGGATAAGATTTTGATTTTCTTGAAGTTTGAGTACTATATATTATTTATAAAGTTAGCATTGTTGTGGAAAAGATAATAGGAGGGAAAAAAGTTACATTGCCTTATGTGTATGATTCCACATTATCTAGAAGGGAGAAAACAAAATTTTGCGTGAAATGTGAATTTATGTATAATCATTTGTCTCTGGGTTTCTTTTTTCTTTAACAGTCCACTCATTTTTTGAAGCTTGTCTTTTTAAGTTAATTGAAGAATCCATGGGTTCAGGCTGACAAAAGGTTCTTTCTTTGGACAAATGTGGATGCTTCTTCGAGAGAGTCAAAAGTTTTCATTCCTTCTGGCAGGAATAGTCTTATTCTTGCTGTGAATGTGAGTTGTGCTTTGATTCTTTCCTTTTTTAATGATTTTATTAGAGGGACAGGGGTGTTCTTTTGGACATTACAAGGGGTGAAAAGTCATTGTTAAACCTGATAGTTTGGTCACCAATTTTTAATGGTGCAAGGGACCAGGCAGTTCTTAAGCCAAGGTTTTTGTCTTGAGTGGAGATACATTTTACAATAATAGATCTTGTGTAGCTGTTTTTATTGGATACAGAAGTTGCAGTTAAAGACCTGTGTGCCCTTTCTATCCCAAAGGATAGCGCTTCAGGTAGGTTTAGGATTTTAGGACTCCAAGAAGTTAGGAAATTAATCATACTGTCCCCCTCCATCTGCTCCGGGATGCTATAGATTCTTATATTGTTTCTCCTGGTTCTATTCTCATGTCTTCTATCTTTTCAATGAGTCTGGTGTTTTCTTGAAGAAGAAAGTCTATGTTTTCCTCTCTTTCTGTTAACCTGTAGTCTATGTATGTTACAGAATCTTCCAAACCAGCAATCTGGGCAGTTTGTTGTTTAAGGACTTCATTTAATAAGGTTATTTGTTTGGTGGTATCTTATTTTATATTGTGCGCTTTTAAGTTTAATTTGTGTATTTTACCCACCAAGTCTTGAACTGTAGTAAGGATTGTCTGAATTTCTTTCTTCATTGGAGTTTCTTGCTGAGAAAACTTGAAGCTGCTCATCTTCCTTTGTGAATGTGGTTTTAATGTCCCTTCTTTTTGAAAGTTTGACAAGAAAATATCAAAATTTTAGCTTAATAATTATGCCAGCTTGTAGCTTATGACTTCCAGACTCTGATTTTGTTAGTTTGAGGTCTTTGTTGTTGAAATTAAATAAAAAATTCTGTCAGGAAAAAAAAATGAAGACTGCAGATCTCAAGAACTCTGTTGCTTTCAGCTCGACATCCAAGCCACACCCCAGTTCTGGGTCTCTTATTGGTCTCCAGGATCGATAGACAAGGTGAGATTGTTGAAGAATGCATAAGCATGAAATGTGGCTGGTGGCAAAACTGAAGGCTGAATGGATATAATGGATCTGATGGGCTTTTTATTGGTTAATTTGTTTAAATCAGATTGCTCATTTACTACTGTTATATTAAAAAAAAACATACACTTTACACATCGCCTCTTAGCTAGGGTTAAACTATTCCCAGCGCCATAAAGTCTGCTCTTCAAATTTTCCCTTAGAACTAGCCAGTTTTTTTTAGTTTTAGCACTAAAATCTGTTTCTTTGAGCAAAGCACTTGTTCAGAACTCGTTGTAAGCACTAAATAAGCTACAAAGGACTACAGCACTCAACTTTCCTCACTTGTCTAGAGGAAAACAGTACTTAATAAATAAGCACCTATCCAGGCATGTCTAAGGGTCAGCTCCCGGTGTTTTCTCCTGTCTACCTGATGAATCTGGGCATCTTGGGGCAGTGCAGCAACTGCCTCATGTACACAGACAACCCTCTCCTCCTACCACACAACACTACAACCTGTGAGAGATGCACTTATATTGCCAAACTGGAAGCAAAGCTCTCTTCACCCAAGATTGGACTAGACAGTCAAGAGGAGAAGGTAAACACTTGCATCACACCACACTCATCACATAGTCCCTCAAAACCTACACCACCAAAACACACACATAGAAACATGAAACACACACCTACATTCATGGAGGCTCTCAAAAAAATCTGCTCAAGCAACAGAGACATCCAAAGCAGAAATGCAAGCAACCTCCACCCCCCAACACAACCCAAATGACACATAGCCCACAAACTCAGAGTGCCACTCAACCACAGCCCATAAGGCATAACAACGTACCCAACACTCTAGTCATAAGTGACTCTATAGTCAGGCACACTGATGTTCCACTCACCAGGCTAAACAATAAGAAAGTTACTGTCAGCTGCCTATCGGATACCAGGATCCACCACATAACCCATGCACTCAGGTCACTCCACAACAAGTACAAATATGACTCTGTCATTGTCCATGTTGGTGTGAATGACCTGAGATGTACCTCCCTGGATTACATGAAAAGAGACATGGAGGAGCTGTCCAATTTTGTAGCTAGCATCCTGCCATCACCCATAATGATTCCACAGTACAAGGACAGAATGATTGACCAACAATTGGCTAAGCTTCTGGAGTCATTCTAAGGGGATCAAGTATCTGTCTGCCTGGGATGGCATGATCGACAGATAACGATGCTTTGCCAGAGATGGCCTACACCTGTTGCCCTTGGGATTCCGGATACTGGCTAAGGCTCTTGCCACCCTTATAGTGCCTTTTTTAGGCAAGGTTCAAATGACAAATTCACCACCTTAACAGGTACAGGCAAGCAAAATTTGAAGGTAATGCTACTTAATGCTAGAAGTCTAAACCTCAAAAGGCATTCACTCGAGGCACTCCTTAAAATGGAGAACATTGACATCTGTGCAGTGACAGAGACCTGGTTCAAGGCTCCAGAGAGCAGCCCTGCATTACCAGGCTATAACTTGCACCACTCTTTTCAGCTATCTAACCTGAACCAGAACACCAAAGGTGGAGGCATGTCCATATTCATTAAGGATATCCACACCTCCAGGCTAGTTGGTCAGCATAATGCATCCAAGATTATCCAAGTGCAACTAACTCTGGGCAAAACGGCAATCCAAATTATAACTTGCTACAGATACCCCACCATGCCCCAGGATTCCCACTCCTCATTTCTTTATACACTGGAAAATATTAGGCTAACACCATAATAACGGGCGATTTCAACTACCCCACCATTAACTGGGAAAACTACACATGTACCAACTCTTTTGCTCAACGTTTTCTGGAATTCATAAATTCCAATGCCTTGGATCAACATATCCACACCCCCACCAGGGGTAGCAATATCCTAGACCTGGTCATTACCAACATAGGTGACCGGTGTTCCACATCAGAAGTCAATTCAGATCCGACCACAAGCTAATCACCCAAGACATTCACATCCTGTCCCCACCCCCCATTAGGGAAACCACCGTAAAAAATTTCTACAAAGCCAACTTCACTCTTCTTAAGACAGAAGTGGCAAACTTCATGACACCTATGCAGCCGGACAATAGAGGTACGACTGCTGAATCCTACACAAATGCACTTTATAAGCACTTACACAAGTGCATGGATCATGCTATCCCTAACAGAACCAAGATGCTATCCTCCAAAAGAAGGAAGCCAATCTGGTGGTCCACTGCCATAAACAAACTCTACAACAGAAGAAAGAAACTGTTTCAAAAAAGAGTAAATTCCCATGATTGGAGGAACTCCCTGGTCAGCCTCAATAAGAAGCTGAGATCCCTCATGAAATCCTCCAAAGCTAGTTACAAAAACAAAATCACCACTGATTCTAAAGACAACCACAAAGCATTCTATAGCTATGTCAAGAATCTCAATGGCAACATTCAGATCTGCTCTGAGTTACAGCACAATGGCACTAAATATACAGAACCAACTGATATTGCCAACATCCTGGCAGATAGGTTCAGTGCTAACTTTACCCCCCTCTCACCCCCTAAAGGACCCATCTTTATACCAGAAGAATGCAAAGTTCCTGTTCAATCATAACCTCTCCTCAGGCTTTGTTCCCACTGAATGGCACACAGTGACGGTTGCCCCACTCCACAAAGAGGGAGCCGCCATGGACCCCGGGAACTACTGCTCCATTAGCCTAACGAGTCTGGTCTGCAAG
This sequence comes from Protopterus annectens, assembly GCF_019279795.1. NCBI lineage: Eukaryota > Metazoa > Chordata > Ceratodontiformes > Protopteridae > Protopterus > Protopterus annectens. The sequence goes on along the minus strand of NC_056743.1, from coordinate 1,428,795,987 downwards.
GCCATGGAACGCATCATCTTGGATTTTATACACAAAGACACTGGTAATCTTCAAACTCTGGACCCCACCCAGTTCAGGTTTGTAAAAGGCAGATCATGTCTCCTAAACCTGATAGACTTCTTTGAAGCAGTCACCAAAGCCATAGACGAGGGTAAGGAGGTTCACACAGCCTATCTGCTCCATTAGCCTAACGAGTCTGGTCTGCAAGGCCATGGAACGCATCATCTTGGATCTTATACACAAAGACACTGGTAATCTTCAAACTCTGGACCCCACCCAGTTCAGGTTTGTAAAAGGCAGATCATGTCTCCTAAACCTGATAGACTTCTTTGAAGCAGTCACCAACGCCATAGACGAGGGTAAGGTGGTTCACACAGCCTATCTAGATCTCACCAAGGCTTTTGATACCATCTCCCACTCTGGAATTATAGATAAACTCACTAAACTAGGTATAAATCCTTATGTCACAAGATGGGTTGCCAACTGGCTCACTGACAGAACCCACACTGTGAAAGTAGCAGACTTCAAATCTGACTTCAGACCAGTGACAAGTGGAGTACCACAGGGTTCAGTCCTGGGTCCTCTCCTGTTTGCTATCTACTTTTCTGAAGTACAGGCTAACACAGAAGGTCTTTGGCTAACAAAGTTTGCAGATGACTGCAAACTAGGAGCCATAATCAAAACTCCTAATGATGTGGGCATCCTACAAAAGGGCCTCACGGAGACAGAGGCCTGGTGCCAAGGCCATGGCCTCAAGCTCAATGCCAAAAAGTGCATTGTCATCCCCTTTGGTAAAAAGTCTGTACCCATGAGCTACCACATATGTGGTAGTTTACTTAACACCGAAATTGTGATAAGAGACCTTACGACACAGGTGGACAATAGTCTCTCTTTTGATAATCACATCACCACAGTAGTCAGGAAATCCTTCTACGTGGCACACCTCAAAACAAAAGGTTTCTCATGCAGGAAAAAAGAGTCCATTGTTCCTCTCTACTCGTCACTCATTAGACCCATTATAGAGTACAACGCCCCTTTTGGTATGTACTTCACAAGACATCTACATTAACTGGAATGGCTGCAGAAATACCTCACTAAGAGGATTATTGGCCTCAAACAGATGCTCTACGCAGACCGTCTCAAAAAACTCCAGCTTTACTCGGCCACATATCGCCTACTCAGAGGTGGTCTCTACCTAACATACAAAGCTATGTCAAACCCAGAGCTGTTGGACATGCTCCACTTAAAGAAATCCCTATCCCTCTGAGCTACACGCTCTAGGGACCTAAACCTTGTCACTACAATAAACAGAACATGCTGGAGGGGATAGATTCCTGTCCCAGAGACTTCCCATACTCTGGAACAAACTACCTATCTATATCAAACAAAGCTCCTCATTAGCACTCTTCAAGAAAAATCTTGATGATTGGACGGGGAATAGGAAATTCACCCCAGGGAATCACCTCTGTGGCTCTGCTTGACAGGGGCACAGGAAAATAGTTTTCTTGGGTGGCGAAAGCCAGGGTGCCTTTTTAGCTAGGCTTATATATGCCCTAGGGCCAATAGCCTAGTACCTACCTATGAACCTATGAACCTATGATTATGTATAAATGAATATTCTGCAGTGATGAGACTTCTTTCTTGAGTGGGGGAGCACATAAGCTGATATGTAATGTGGAAGGTGCTCTGTTAACTAGTTAATCTGCTAATCTGTTAATTTTTAACCTATTATTTTAAGGTTTTGACTATTATATGCTTGTCACTTGTGTCCTTTATGGACAAGTGCAGCATGCAGAGGCCCTAAGATACAGTCATACACTAAAACTGTTCTAGTCCTTGGGCATTAATAATTAGAAATATTGGGGCATGAATTACTAGGCTTCAAAAGGCTTTATGGCTGTTAGCCTTGTTACCTCCTATGATCTTATGATCCTATAATAAGAATAATTGAGTGTGTGTGTGTGTGTGTGTGTGTGTGTGTGTGTGTGTGTGTGTGTGTGTGTGTGTTTGCATTTTCTTGCAGTGGAGAATGAATAGCATGATTGGCACAAAGGGTTAAGGCTGTGTACTGTCTGTGTGTGTACAGGGCTTGATTCCTTTAGCGCTCAGTTTGCATACTGTGTGACTTTGAGCAAGTTACTTAACCAGACATTACTACTGGGTTACACCTGCAAATGGAGTTTGTGTCTAATGGGCTTTCCTGGTTAACAAATGGGTATTATTATGATAATTATTATTATTATTATGTTACTGTCCTAATGCCAGGCATTGCAATACTTTGATAGGGGTGTCTAAGGGAGGGTTGGTAAGAAGCAACAAATACATGGATAATTGTACAAAGAGTGTAGCCTTCCTGAGACCACAGATGCACAGGTGAGAGCTGCCCTCTCCAAAGCAAAAAACACAGCATCAATGGGACCAGACGGTGTCCCGGGCTGCGTCTTACACAAGCTCCAAGAAGAACTAAACCCTCGTATAAAGTCACTGTTCAATCTCAGCCTTACTACAGGATATGTACCCAAGGAATGGCGTACAGCAACAGTGGTCCCACTCCACAAAGGTGGTGCCACAACAGACCCCAGAAACTATCCCCCTATAAGCCTGACTAGCCTGGTCTGAAAAGCGATGGAGCGTATCATCATGGAAATCATAAACAAGGACATTGGGAACCTCCAGACACTGGATCCTACCCAATTCGGCTTTGTTAAGAGCAGATCTTGCCTCTTGAACCTGGTCATCTTCTTTGAAACAGTTACCAAAGTCATAGATGAAGGGAAGGTAGTCCACACAGCCTACCTGGGCCTCACAAAAGCCTTCGACACAATACCCCACTTGGGCATCATAAATAAGCTCACCAGCTTAAATATCAACCCCTATGTCACAAGATGGGTTGCAAACTGGCTCAGGGATATAACCCACATGGTCAGAATAGCAGGTGCCATGTCAGACTCTAGGCTCAGTCCTGGGACCTCTCTTGTTCGGTATATATTTCCTCTGAGGTACAGGCTAACACGGGTAGACTATGGCTGACCAAGTTGCAGATGACTGCAAACTGGGTGCCGTAATCGACTCTCCGGCTGACACAAGCATCCTCCAAAAGGGTCTCACAGAGATGGATAACTGGTGCCAGAGCCATGGCCTAAAGCTAAATGCCAAAAAGTGCATAGTCATCCCCTTTGGGAAAAACAAAGTGCCCACAAATTACCACGTAGGTGGTAATCCATTAAGTACGGAAGAAGTAATTAGGGACTTGGGGACCCAAGTAGATAGCACTCTCTCCTTTGACAATCATGTTGCCAAAGTGGTTAAAAAGACCTTCTATACAGCCCACCTTATCACGAAAGGGTTCACATCTAGATCAAGAGAGGTCATTGTGCCCCTCTACTCATCTCTTATCAGGCCCATAATTGAATACAATGCCCCATTTGGGATGTACCTTACCCGACACCTGCAGCAACTGGAAAGACCCCAAAAGTATCTCACCAAGAGGGTCAAGGGGCTCAAACAGATGCCCTATGCAGTTTGGCTAAAGAAACTCCAGCTCTACTCAGTTGCGTACCGCCTACTCAGAGGCGATCTATGTCTGACGTATAAGGCCATGTCCAACCCAGAATTAATGGACATGCTTCACCTCAGGAAATCCAAATCCCTTAGAGCTACACGCTCCAGGGACTGGAACCTCAGCACAGAAATAAATAGGACATGCTGGAGGGATAGATTCATATCCCAGAGGCTCCCCTCACTCTGGAACAAAATCCCAATCCATGTTAGGCAGAGCCCCTCACTGACCCTCTTCAAGAGAAATCTTGTCGAATGGATGGGAGATCGTAAGTTTATCCCTGGGATCTCTTCTGTGTCCCTGCTTGACAGAGCTACAGTAAACTAACCTTAAAAGGGCTACCTTCTGTGACCTACTATACAGAGGCACAGTCAACTAATCTAAAAGGGTGGCGAAAGCCAAACACACTCTGGCTAGGCTTATAAATGCCCTAGGGCAGATAGCCTAGTATCAACCTATGAACCTATACATTGCTGCTTTATTACCATAACTATGTCCACTTCTTGATGAGACAGATTTTCTTTTGTATTTACCATTATCAGGTAATTGGGCTTGTCTGAATTCTATCAGGAATGTTTAAAAGAATGATGTAACAAAAGGTTGCAGATGGTCTAATAGAAATCTTTGAGGGATGTTAAAGGTTCTAGAAGAGAAGCAAAAATATTATCTGTATAACATCTGTATAATACTGAGTAAATGAGAACAGGAAAGGTTAGAGCTGAGGATACTTATGACTGGGGAAAGAAGAGTACATGTAATAGGCAGGAAGCTATACTTATGAAGTTTATTATTAAAGGAATACATCTAGGACATTTAGCTGTTTCAAATATTTTTCTATATACATACAATTAGTAAAAGATAAAATACCGCATGTATCTATGCATGGTAATTCCCAGCTGCACAAGTAAAGGCATAGATGCAATGATGTTATTTTAAATGAGTGCCCTTACATCATAAGGAGGGGAGATTAAATTTAGTAGTACTGTGTTATGAAAAGTTATATTTTTATGGCTGAGGTATCAAGTCTACAGAGACTCCATCTACTTCAGTACAATTGAAATGTGTATAGTTTTTTTTTTTCTTTCTTCTACATAGATGATGTTTGAGTATTTCATTTATTTAGCTAGATGGCAAATAAAGATGACTTTAAAAATAAAAGTTATATGACATAGTATATCAATTGTTTACAGTGAGCTCAGTTGCGTGGACCAACAATTTTATTTTGCTCCAGTAAACTTGATGGCATTGTATGGCATTCAAGTGGGCTGTGTCAATTTTAAGATTTGATCTAAACTTATCTTGAGTGTTTGAGATGAGTGTAATTTCTTCAGTGCTGTGATATGTATAGTGAGAGCACATTATTCAAACATTTTGATAGTGGAAAAAGTAGAATAATGGAGAGAGCCATTCTGTGGAACTTACGTATCAATTTTGTAAAGTTGAACAATGACTACCTTTTGCCAGATTTCAGGGATACAGCTTTCCTTGAAGGAAGATATTAGCAGAAAAAAGACATAATATGTGATAGAAGTTGCTAAGACTTTTAGAAATTCAGAGGGAACCTACAAAGGTAACTGGTCCTGTTTTTAAGCAGCAGTTTATACAATTAGTAGCTTGTGTTTTGGGGCTTCAGCCCCACTTCCTTTTTTGTTTGTTATGTTTTGATTTGTTTTTGTGAATGTAGAAATATTTATTTTATCAATTTTAGTTGATTTATAAGTGCCACAGCTTGTGCTAACTATAAAGTCCTACACATTTGTGCATGTGTGACTCTGTCACATTACTGAAAAAGAAAGTATATGGTAAATAGCAGCTGCTAGCCTGTTTCTTAAGACAACCCAGTAAATATGAAAATCTTTATATTGCCTACCAGGTTCCAAAATTTGCTTTTACTTCCTCTTGCTATAACTGCAGAGGCAACATATAGGTCTTTATGGCATCCTTCTGGGCTGCAAGTAATAGCAGACACAAAAAGAGATTATAGGCTGGCTAACATTCCAGTCATACGAATCCTCTCTATATTGGCATACAGATCGTGTGCAACTTTTATGATTTGTCAAATGAAAAGCTGGTGTGTGGTATAAGCATTCAGTTTGATGTTTTTCTGGCTTAATGGGTTTGTTGTTGTCTCTTGCTGCAGAATCACCTTCAATCACACCGTGGAGAACATGAAAGCAAAGCATTTTTTCAGTTTAACTTGGTGCCCTATCCTATGAGAAATGGATTGGCAGCCTGTAAATCAAAAAGTAAACAGTGAACACCAATAAGGACCATCATTTTCATTTAATACCCCTGGTAGGAACAGTGAAATTGTGGAGCAATGGATTCAGTAGAAAGAAGGTGCTTTTGCATTGGGGTGACATAGCAGAACTCACTAGTTAGAAACCTCTTGGCAAGCTCTACAGATTAGGGAACTAATCCAATGATTAATGCTCATTATAGTGGATTGGTCATGATGCTAATAAAGCCTCTTCATAAGATGAAAGCACTTAATGTGCTGGGCTAATTTATAAAAAAAGAGTATTTGGTTTAGCCCTTCATCTTTATGACTTTGTTCTGTGCAGAGCATGTTTTCTTTTCACGGCTTTCTACTATTAGTTTGAACTGAAATGCTTCATTGGGACTGAGTACTCAACAAATGTTTTATGTCTGATTCCACTATACAGTGATGTTTTAAGGCCGATATGAAGAAAATAGAGTGATTTGCAAAGTGTGAGAGCATTGAATGTTGTATGTTTAATTTACTTGTACTTCAGACAGATCAGTTTGCAGCATTTTAAAAAAATTTATCTCCTGTCATGCACTGTGATTTAAATTTAAAATCGGCTTACTTTCTGTTTAACCCTTGTGACTAATTGTAACTGCAGATCTGGGTGGCCATTTGTGGATATAAGACCATAACACTGTGTACTAACTGACAACAGCTGTTGTCTTATAGTCAGTTCACAATGTGATTGGTTATGTTGTTCTTAAGGCAGTATAACTGCAGGGCAGTCAAAGACATGAGTGCTTCAGCAATCTTACAAGAGCTGAAAGGAGGGGTAAAGGAACAGCAGGTGGAGAGGGTTATTGTTGGGAGAGGTAGCCATATTTGACTCTTTCTGAAAATTAGTGAGATATTTTTAACACACACATTTCAATTTATGGTATCTTGAGGTTTTGTTATACTATCTATAGAGTCATCTGATGCAGTCATTTACAATTATTTATGAGTAGAAAGAACACATAGCATATTAATATGCAAGTTCTTCAATCTAAGTTAGGAACTTATAATCATAACTTAATATATAATATGACTGAACTGTCAGTATTAGCTAACACAGTGGCTTAATGTACAAAACTAAAACAGTCAAAATCTATATTAGCAATATTTTAATGGGTATAAGAAAATTTAAAATTGTTAGACAGGGAATTAATAAACACTAATTATGTAGTGAACAGTTCTAACAGTAAGCAGCTTCATTTTGATTTCAGATTTGTAGGTAAAGCTGAACATGGAGAGCTACATTTTTATAAAGTTTAAACAACAAAATGAATCTGGCAGGTTGGAGGGAAACCAGGAGTCTTAAATCAAGAGCCAAATAGGTTTGATGGGATAAGAAATTTTGACAGGGGAGGCTACTGACTTCAGAATAAAGTAGGACCTCTTTTGTGGTGGGGGATTTTCTGTTGAAATATATATTATTAGGAACAATGCAATTAGTGGTTACTGTACTGACTTTTTTTCCATTGCATACTGACAACAGTAATATAAACTATAGTTCACAGTGTTGTGTTTCTTGCTTTTGTGAATCAAACCATTTCTTCTGTCCCAGTGTCTTTGTGGTTACTGGGAGGTGTGTAGGGAAGGGGGGGTTCTACCTTCATGTGTTATTGTTGGAAATGCTAAAATAATTAAAGTAGGCAGTACTCCTTGCATTTAGTCAGTCAAATATATATACACAACACACACACAGACACACACACACACACACACACACACACACACATATATATATATATATATATATATATATATATATATATATATATATATATATATATATTTATTTATATACATATTGTTATCAGTGCAGTTGCATCAAGTGTGTCATGGAATCTGATGTCTTTGTCTCTTGTGACTGGATGCAAAACAGCCACTTACTATATACATTGTTTTATGATAATTTACTTATTTAATAATATAACTGTGCAGATTTGATGTTATCACAATATAGCTCTACTCTATTTTGAGTAAGACCCACCTTGCCTTGAAATCAGCATCTACCCATGGTTTATACACCAAGTTTTCTAAAATAGTGTGGACAGTGGAGGAAGTCTGTCACAGTGAGAGGATCATGGGAAACAGCAGATGCCTATGAACTATAATTTCTTTACAGGAAACACTGAAGTGCTTAACAAATAAAAACCAAATTAGATCCGAACCAGACCAAGAAGAAAATGATGTATCCAAAGGCTCAACAGGAACAAAAAATTCAAAATGACTTAAATAAAACTCTGTTTTAATGAAATTATAAAAAATTCCACATCAAGCGCTTTCGCCTGGAGGCATACCAGGCTTTTTCAAGATGAACCATGATTAAAAATTCAAGGCTTAAGTACTTTCTAGCCCAAATCATGTGACTAGAATAGCAACTAATAAAATATGCAAATCAGATGTTAAAGTGCCAACAGCAATTCATTCATTCAATGGAATTATACAATGTCTAATAACCCACAAAATTGTACTAAATAATGTAAAAACGTGTTTAAATTACAACTCGTAATAAAGCATGCATGACTGTTTTATAAAGCTACAAACAAGCTTAAAAAACTTAAAAACAGTCTTAAAATATTTGTTTTTTCCACGCATTGGGTTCAACATATCACCCACTATAAACGATACCTGGACGATATTTGTTTGTTATGGGATGGCTCTTTAGATCAATTCTTAGACTTTATGGTTTACATCAATTCTACCACTCCCTTTCTATCTTTTACTTACAAAGTAAATAATGATTATTTGCATTATCTTGATGTTGCCCTTCTTAAAGATGTCAGTAATGGTACTTTCCAATCTAAGATATATAGAAAAAACTCCTTTTCTAATTCCTACCTACATTTCAACAGTGGCCACCCCTTCCACCAGAAGAAGGGTATTGTGAAGGGTCAACTTATACGTGCTTCAAGGATGTGTAGCACAATGGAGCTTTTTCTTGAAGAGGTTAACTTGCTAAAGCAACTTTTTGATGAAAGGGGTTACCCAGCACACTTAGTAAGTAATTTGGCTGAGGAGGTTACTGCTGGTAGGGAGGCTATTTACTGCCCTCTGTTAGGTAAGGGGGCATCTGGTGGCATTCACTCAAAACCATTGGATCAGATTGAATACCAAAACAGTTTTGTGTATACCTTTTCTGGGGATTCCTTAAAAATTGAACAATCAATTAAAAAATATTGGCCAATTTTGGTACAACATGATGATTTCAAACAGATTGTTAAGGAGCATCCCCATTTTATTAGGAAAAGGGACACGAACCTCAAGGGTCTCTTTGAGATCAGACCTGGTATGGACAATAAAAGGGTTTATTCGAAACTTGGAACGTATAAGTGTGGTTCATGTAAGCAATGCCCTTATGTGCATAACGACAGTTCGTTTTTCATTCCCTCTAGGAGGTTTAAATTCAGGGCTGAACACCATTACAACTGTGGTACCAAAGGAGTTGTCTATTTAGGTTTTTGTACTCAATGCTCCAGTTTTTACGTAGGTAAAACTGAAAGAACCCTTAGGAGAAAGATATATGAGCATCTTTATGATGTTTCCAAGAAAAAGGAAAACAATGCTTTTTTTTAAGCATCTTAGCACATGCCCTAATATGCAACTTAAATTTTTAATCCTAGAGCAAGTCCTACATGACAGTAGAGGGGGGATTGGGAAACCCGGCTTGAATACAAGGAACTGTTGTGGCAGCTCAAGTTGAACGCAACTAAGCCTCCTGGTTTAAATGACAGTATTAGTATTATGAGTGTTTTGAAACTGAGGAGGGCCAAGTTATGATTTTGTTCATTATAAAAAAATTTTTAGATGGGTTGTTCATTGCCAGTTATTTTGGACAACATTTTGTTTTGAGTGGATGTTTCAAACTTTGGTTAACTTTTCATATGATTAACAGAGGTCTTAGAAACCAATAGTTCTTAATAGATTTTTTAGACATAAAAATAATTTTTTAAGACTGTTTTAAGTTTTTTAAGCTTGTTTGTAGCTTTATAAAACAGTCATACATGTTTTATTACGAGTTGTAATTTAAACACGTTTTTACATTATTTAGTACAATTTTGTGGGTTATTAGACATTGTATAATTCCATTGAATGAATGAATTGCTGTTGGCACTTTAACATCTGATTTGCATATTTTATTAGTTGCTATTCTAGTCACATGATTTGGGCTAGAAAGTACTTAAGCCTTGAATTTTTAATCATGGTTCATCTTGAAAAAGCCTGGTATGCCTCCAGGCTTAAAGCTGATGTGGAATTTTTTATCATTTCATTAAAACAGAGTTTTATTTAAGTCATTTTGAATTTGTTGTTCCTGTTGAGCCTTTGGATACATCATTTTGTGCTTAACAAATAAAGTAACAGTCGTTTAATTCTGGATGATAAGGGTATGGAGCTGAATTATGACTAGATTTCAAAATTTGGTGATGCTGTCCTAAACTTTCTTTTGGTTATTAATGTAAATGTACTGTTGATCAAACATCTGCAAGTGAATATGGAATGTTTTACTTGGTTGCTAAGTGTTATGAGTTTAACACAATTATATTCAAGTATAGAATGTTGACAAGTGATTTCTTTAATCATCAATGTGATATGCTGGGCAACTCAGAATAGGTTAATGGATAAAACCCACTTTTTACTCATATGTATCCTGGTATTTAAATACAGAAATGTCCAGTTAACTGCCTTTAGTATGTAGCTGAAGGTAGATGAATTAAATTTTCAGATGCTTCTGGAAAATCAGTATCTAGATTCAGGAACTACTTTTGCATGACCTCACACAGCCAATGGGGACTGAAGACTTCTGGTGACATTTGCCAACATGCCTGCAATGCTAACATTCTTTGCATTTGACATAAAATGCAGTACTCCCACACACATGTTTCTAAAGAGATTAATTTTGTCATATTATGAATACATTGTTTTTTATGCTTTTGGGGTCAGCATCATACAGAGATTCCAGTTCATCACTAACTTTAAGATCCAAGCTGACTCACTCTTTAGGCCAAACAACTTAAATTGGTTTATTTCAGGACACTAACGTTTGTTTTCCCCATCATCCAGCTTCTTATTACAGACTAGGCTCTCTTTCTACTCCATGCTGTCAAGTGGCACCTGAGTTCTACAGAAAGGTATGCCCTAGCTGGGAACTTGACCTCACATGCACAACCAGTACGTGCACCACCTTGCCACCAGTGTATATTGACCATCTTCTTTATTTCATTTTCTGGAGTAAGAATAAGTGGAGCGTACTTAACATTACAAGATATAAATCAGCTCTCACCCTTGCTTGTATACATTTGACAAACACTCCAGGATAAAGTATAATATAATGATGTGACAAAAGGTGCATGGCCCTGCACTTCCATGTGAGTCAACTGGATGAGGTTTCAACTTGCTAATTTTGAATTACCAATGTTTAACTTATCAGTCAGTGTTTGACATAGAAAATCACTCCTGGTGCAGTTTCTAGTTGGGTGACAGCAGTGATTCCTTGTGTACAGACTTTTCTCTTTTCTCCAAGACTGTGTGAGTGTTGACTTATATTTAAGTAATGGAGTGTAGGCATATATATATATATATATATATATATATATATATATATATATATATATATATATATATGGGTCACTTGACATTACCAAAATGTCAAAAGACTGAAATTCATATAACCGAGACCAATAAAGCAAAGTTTCAAATAACTGAAACTTCACTATGCTGACATTCAGATGACTGAACATTTGAAATGCTGACTCTTAAGCTGAGAAGAACATGACATTTGCTCATTTCCCCAATCTAGTGTGATCTCGGAGTTGGTATATTTAATTTGCAGGGGGTTTGGGGGCATAGCCCACCTGCAAAACCATAACAGTAATTGATAAAATAAGTTTTTTTACTGGAATTGAGGACTTTGTAATGAATATTCATGTAGGTGGTGTAGGTACCTTAATGAATATTCAGTGGTGTTTTCTAGTAGTACAAGTGTATTGGTTGTGGGTGGAGTTTAGGTTACAGTTCAGTTAAAGGTTTGGAGTTTTAAAGTTATACTGCTATGTTTCTGTGGGATGAGTTATTATGTGTCCAACTGTTTTAAATGAGAGGTGAGTTGGATTGTGTAGTTTTGGTTTTGTAGAGTTGGAAATGTAATTTATAGTGTTGTCATTTTTGGGATTTGTATGGTTGCATCGGTTATGGGTTAGGGTCGCTCATTTGTATTGGCTTTGTTGCTGTTTTGAAAATCATCTTTTTGGGTTTTGTTATTTTGATAGTCTGCAATTTCAGTTTTCAGGCATGTGAGTTTTTTTTTTTTTTGTCTCAGCATTTTAAAAGTCATTTTTTTTTTACTTTTTGGTAATGTCAGGTAGACCTATAAATATATATATATATATATATGTATACACACACACACACACACACACACACATACACATAGATGTGTGTGTGTGTGTGTGTGTGTGTGTGTGTGTGTGTGTGTGTGTGTGTGTGTGTGTGTGTGTGTGTGTGTATAAATTCAGAATATTTAAACACAACTAATATAAATACAATTGATATAAACTTACTTCATCTAATCCAGCATAACTAAAACATAATATATTAGAAAAAAAAATGTTTTGCAGGCAAGCCCCCTGCTCTCCCCATATGGGGAGCTGCACCACCACCTCACACAATACAACACACTGTGATAAGGCAAATATAGTTATATATCTATATCTATGTCTATATCTATATCTATATCTATACCTATATGTATATAGAGATTGATCATTAGATTAAATTAAAATGAATGAGTATATTATTGCCCAGAATTCACCGATAATACTTTAAGGCATCATCCTGATATAACATTATTACACATTTAAGTTTAAAATATTTTGTCCTCCCATTTCACCAATTGAATCCTGAAACAAGTTACTTCAGGTGTCTACCCCTGGGGGGTTCCAGACTCCTGCAGGGTTTGCCTCGGAAACAGGTACCTAGGGCCGCAGCTACAGTTAGATCTAATAGTATATATAAGTCTTTCAGGTGAAGTCAATGTCAAGCTAAATTTCTCCATCTCGAACTCTGTAACGCTAATGTGGAAGTCTTCTGGTATTTATACTGGTACACTGGTACGCTGGTACTGGTACAATGGTACTGGTATACTGGTACTGGTACACTAGAATTATCATCCTTTTAAACCAGGATAATACTTAGAATCCTATTTCTTCAAACTATAGAATATCTTGTTCTCACCTTCATTTGTGTATTCCATTTTTGGAAACCTGTCCAGGATATACTAATCCAAACAGTATTTTCTCAGGAAGCGATTAACTTTGCACAGCAAGTAATTCAAAACAAAATAGTGACAAAGCAAAAGAAGATATGAAGATCAGGAACTTATAAGCATTTATTAATGTTAACTATAAAAACTAAACTACACAAGCTTTTTGACAAAATCTCTTTCTTCAGATGTAGGCAAAATGACAATGACCTTCTTTTAAATATTTTTATAGCAATAATTAATTACCTTGATTGCAACAATTAACAGAATATCTGTCATGTGACATTATCTAAACATACAAAAGAATCAAATCAATCACAATTTAAACACACACACACAACACCATCAGTTGATTGAACATGTTTAAATCGCAAACTCTTTATTTTGCCTTTTTTTATGTCAATGTTTCTGAATGTAAACTTTTAAAGAATACTTAGTCTTGCAGAAAAATAGTTACAGCTCGCTACACAGACCATATCCTGTGTGTTACAGTCTGCACTATCATCTCGAGAATATTTAATACTGTAATTGAATATGTCTGTCAGGAAGACATGATATGTAGGTTGTAGGGCAACACTAAGCCTTGTATATGTTGGGCTTTCAGTAGGGGAGGGAACAGAATGAGGTGCATTTTAAAGGAGTGCTCTGTCACAAACCAAGTGCTATCTATTATTTTTAATAACTCAGAAATTTAACAGAGTAATACCTTAATGCCTATCAGGCAGGCCCCTTACAGGGTGTAATTGAATATGTCTGTCAGGAAGACATGATATGTAGGTTGTAGGGCAACTTTTTCTGTTGTTGGGCTTGAGGTCCTGATCAGCAGCAGTCTTTTAGTTATGAAAGCACAAGACATTTAAAGGTGCTAATGAAGACATTCAACCAATGTCTGGGAAACGAGGGTTATGTTCTGTTCACAATATAGTTTATGTAATCATAGTCAGGAATGGTGATTGTGACGACCGTGCCCTGGCCCAGCAGTTAAGATCAATGGTTGTAAGATACTTAGCCCCACCCAGCTGCTCTAGGGCCTCATCTGTCCTAGGCATGGGGTAAGCATCTGACTCTGTGACAATTAAATTTCCTGTAATCCACACAGAACCTGGTGCTGCCATCCTTCTTTGGCACCAATACCACTGGGGAGGTTCGGGGACTGTTGGACTCCTGAATCACCCCTAGTTCTAACATCTTCTGTACCTCTTCCCTTAGAGTCTGTTTGACTCTCTCAGGCACCCTATAAGGGGCCTGCCTGATAGGCCTTTGGGGTCCTGTATCCACCTGGTGCTGCACCAGGTGGGTGCTCCCTGGTTTCCTGGTGAACATGCCCCCAAACACCTGCAACAATTTCTCAAACCTGGGTAGGAGATAGCTGCTGGGACATTGCTACCCCTTCCATCGATGTGTCAGCCCGAGCCTCATTGAGGAGATCAGTCCCCAGATCTCCCTCAGACTCCTCCTGCAATCCACTGCAAATGCTCAGCACAAGGGCCTCCCTATCATGGTAAGGTTTCATCATGTTAACATGGTACAATTTGTGCCCCTGCCTTCTGCCTAGCACTTCCACCATGTAGTTAACATCATTTACCTTTCTTACCACCTTGTAGGGTCCCTCCCAAGCTGCTTGCAACTTGTTGTGTCTGACAGGAATGAGAACCATTACCTGCTGCCCTACAGCATATTTCTAGCTCGAGCATTCCTGTCATACCACAACTTTTTCTGTTGTTGGGCTTTTGCCAGGTTCTTTTGGGCCAAGCCCATGAGTTCCCTGAGCCTTGTCCTGATGTTCAAGACATATGCCACAACAGACTCCTTGTGAGACTCACACTCACCTTCCCACTCATCTCAAATTAAATCTAGTGGTCCCCTCACCCTATGCCCATACAGCAACTCAAAGGGTGAAAAACCTATGGATTCCTGGGGAACCTCTCTGTAAGCAAACAACAGATGGGGTAAATATTTGTCCCACTCCCTCTTAAACTGATCTGCAAATGCCCGTAGCATGGATTTGATTGTAGAGTTTAACCACTCAACAAGACCATTAGTCTGGGGATGGCAGGGGTGGTCTTCATGTGCTTCACCCCACAGGGCTTCCACAGACAAGCCAGCAGGTCTGACATAAAATTGGGACCTCTCTCAGACAGTATTTCCTACTGGAAACCTACCCTGCTGAAAATCTCTAGCCTCAATGGAGGACAAAGCCACTGCCTCAGGGTATCATGTAGCATAATCTACAATCACTAGGATATAATTTTTCCCTGTGGAACTTGGGGTACTCAGAGGACCCACAATGTCCATAGCTACCCTCTGAAATGGCTCCTCAATCACAGGGAAAGGCATCAAAGGAGCTCTCCTCTTGTCTCCTGCCTTGCCTACCTTTTGGCACTGCTCACAGGTCCTGCAGTACCCTGTTACATCTCTGGAAATTCCAGGCCAATAGAAGTTTTGCATAATATGCCTCTTTGTACATTTTATGCCCACATGACCTGCAAGGGGAATTTCATGGGCTATGGCTAGAAGTGCCAGACAGTGAGCTCTAGGCACTACCAACTGCTGTACTCTCTCACCTTCTAGCCCTCCCTCAGGGGTCCACTCTTTGTACAGTAACCCTTTGTTCCAGTATACAGATTCCCCCCTTCCCTTGAGAATCAGGTGCTTCCCTAGCTACCTGCCTCAGGCCTTGCAGTGTAGGGTCTGAGAGCTGAGCCTGTCTCAAGTCTTTCCTTGTAACCCTTCCCAGCTCCCCTTCCACAGGAAGTCTAGCATCCTCTGATAGCAGTGCCTCACTGTCAGCCTGGGTACTACTACTCACCTCTACCTTTACAGTCACTCTGTCCAAGGGAATATCAGTACCCACAAGCAGCTGTGGCTCACATTCAGTCTCACTGCTACAGTGTAGCTCACTCCCTGAAGTAACCACATCAGCAGTCCTGGCTGCAAGTATGCAGTCTGTCTGCATCTCCCCCAGGCTACCAGACCCACATGCTTTTCTCCTAGCCTCACTGCATGTAACTGCATAAGTACATAGTACTGCCTCATCCAAATCTTTCCCTCTTAGGACATCTGCAGGATGGTAGTTCCATACCCCTGTTATTTCAAGACAACCTACTACTGGCATTTTGTCTTTACCACTTACTGGCTCTCTCACCTTTGGTTCCCCACCTTGCCTCCATGGACATGGCCCCACTGGTTGCATTCAAAACATTTAACCCTAGTTCCTGGACGTGTACCTGGACTAGTGGCTTCCCCTGCTACTGGCGGATTCTGTTGGGGCAGTCTGTGCTGCCCACCATGGGTTCCTTTAGACCCATGAGCAGTACTGGGGGTCCTTTTCCTGTGCAGGGCTGCCCTGCTTGCTAGGTATAGGTTTCCCTTCTTCCCCAACTCCTCTGAAGTAGCACACTGTCTATCAGCTAACCAGATCCTCATGTCCTCAGGCAATGTGCTAAGGGCTTGTTCCCTTATCAAAAGGTCTGCCAGCACTTCAAAAGTGGTGACCTGACATCCACTCACCCAGCTATGAAAATAAGTGCTCAGTTCAGCAACATATTCACATTTTCATCTGCCTTGCATCTATGCTCACAAACCTTTTTCTGTACATTTCAGGTGTTAGCTTAAAACATTCCAATAAATGTCTTTTTATAGGAGTATAATCAAAACAGTCAGTGTCATGCATTTTTGCTGAAGAAGTTACAGCTTTGCCATGGAGTAAGGGGGTCAGGAACCATACCCAGAGCCCTTGGTCAACTTCATACTGTTTACATACCCATTCAAACATATGAATGAAGCTATCAAAATTATCCCCCTCTTTAAACTGTGGAAGAAATTTACTGACCTTTTGTGTTTCTGGGGTCCAGTTACCCCCTTTCCCATTACCTCCATGACTCTGGCGAAGAGTCAGCATTTCCTTCTCATGCCTCCTCTGCTGTTCATTTTGCTCAGCTTGTAGACTCCTCATTTTCTCGGCTGCTTCCAGTTCTATACACCTGGCCTCCAACTCAAGTTTCTTTAACACCAGCTGGATTTTTAAGTCCACTGAAGAAAGGTTAAACTGTCCATTCTCTGAGGATATTGTATCTCCACTGTCAGTCTAATTGTCCTCCCGGCTGTTGTTTTCTGTTGTTTTCTGATGCAGCTGTAACCAAGGCTGCAATCAGGTCTGCTTTAGTCAGGTTTCCATGCACCAGTCCCCTAGCCTGGCACATCTCTGCCAGCTGGCTCTTGGTCAGCTTTCCATACTCTTCTGCTGACATGCTGCCTGCTCACCCTGACTAACATTAAGCTAACAAAAGAAATAAAAAAATTGTGATCTGAACTCTGAGTATACACTGTGTGGCTGTTTTAGTGTACAAAACAGTTTTAGAGATCACTGTACATAAGCTACAGGAATTTGCTTTACTCACCCCACTACAAGCCAATTAGTATGTGAAGTAGATCCCACCACAGCCACCACTTGTGACGACCGTGCCCTGGCCCAGCAGTCAAGGAGCCTCAGTCCTTACCAATAACACCAGGGAGATCATCTCCTAGAAGAGAGGAAAGGATAACTAATACACACAGTAAAGTACAATTTCCCTTAAGTGCACACAGAGATCACAGTCAGTCTGGGGCTGGTCGCTCCCTTGCTCACCAGGTCCCCAATAAGACTCCCCACTGGCACAGCTATAGGGTCCAGATCTCAGCCTAGCTGGGCAAGCTAAAACCTCCAGTACCCTCTCTGTCCAAACAGTGCTTCATGTCCCTGCCAAGTCGCTAACACACCACACACACACTTTGAGATAAGTATTTATACAACTTCACAGACACTCCTGGGGAAAGGCTGACACAGATTCTCCAGCTGTGCCCCTTTACCCAGAACATATGATAGTAATCCCTGTCACCACCCAGCTAATAATATCAGCTACTAAAAGGCCCTTAAAAGGGTGTCCAATTATTACTGTGCAATATTATTATCCAATGGTAGCATGACTAACAGTCAAGGCTTACTTTAGAGTGGCCTATTACAATAACCTCCATAAATATGCAATGTACTCTAGAGCTTATCTCTACACAAACCAGCCACATGTAAAGGTTTTTTAAATATTTAATAATAAATAATTAAAACACAAGACAAAACTACTATACCATAGAGATATCTAAGAGTTTAGAGCTCACACAGAAACTTAAAATAATACAGTAGGACAGGTCTGATTTCAAAGGAAAATACCTAATTAATCTTTACTAGCTTTAACTATTCCTACAAGAAATCACAGTGCTAAAACTTACATGTGAGCATAAGGCAGATGCATAATGGATAATAATAATAATAATAATAATGCATAATAGGCATAATGCCCCTTGTCTCCTGAGAAATAGTATTTAAACATTACTAACAAGCATATCTCTAAAGCCCTCCCAAATTACATCATTTTTGACACTTACGTTTTCCCAGTATTCATATTGCATCATCTTAACACCTGGTCAGAAACCTACAACAATACAAGGCATATCACATGTATATGCTAGCAGAAACCAGAGCAGTAAAGCACCTTCCACATCTAAATTCTGATCATAAACTTTAGCCTTAAAACAATGGGCATGAAACCTTCATCCAGCCGCACTGGAGCCGAATTCTAACATGAAAGGGTCACAACATGCTTCACTGGGCCAGTAGAGTGCAATGTTGTCACATATTCTGCAGTTCCACATTTCACAGTATTTTTTACACTCAAGAAACATGCCTGTATTTTATATTTATCATCAAGAAAACATGCCTGTATTTTACATTTATTTACAAATGCCAGAATTATATATCAAATTCTATTTGACTAGGCTGGTAGCCTTTGCCCATCTCTCCCCAATCACCACAGTGATATTTTACATAGCCAGAGAACTGCAGTTAAATATTATTTATAGCTGCATTAGAGAACCTTTAAATGATACAAAAAAGGACAATGTAACAAGTGTGTTATATAAACATACTCAAACAACATATCATGAGGTATATTTCAAGTTTTTTCTTTCACAAGTGTTGAAAAGGAATGGAAAGAGAGAGGATTACAGGAGCAAAATGCTGTTTTGTGAACTAATGTGGCAAGTAAAGCCTAATCATATGGGAGCTTCGGCTGAATGACAATCAATATTTTAATATTTACGTAACTAAAATGCAATTTGTAAAATTACAACTTGATGTCCAGTTGATTAAATGTGGTTGTCCCATGTACTATTTTATAATTATTATATTTTGGTAGTTTTGACATTTTGATTTGATTGTCATGAGGTCATACATAATGGCAGTTGATATGACATTCTGTTATTTTTTTTCTTATTAGGATAATTAATTGTTTTAATTAAGATATTTAAGGGAAGGCTATGGCTGTTTTAACTATATCTGAAGAATGACTATTGTATCTAAAAGCTTGTATTGATTATTTTTATAGTTCGCTTTAATGAATGTTAATTGATTTGTGAATTTCCTGTCTCTTGTTGCCACCTTGTTTTTAGAATACAGCCTGTCTGTTTGATGCATTCCAGTGATTTTATTTATATTTTTTGTGTTTTACATATATCACCCTGACACACACGCAAACAAACACACACACACACACACACACACACACACATACACACACACACACACATCTCTCTCTCTCTCTCTGTATATATATATATATATATATATATATATATATATATATATATATATATATATATTTATATATCTCCATCCATATATATCCATCCATCCTCAACCCTTATACATATATATATATATATATATATATATATATATATATATATATATATTTTTTTTGTATATGTATAGATAGATACATTCTGTCAGAATGGTCTTACTTATGTCATTTGTTTCAAAACATTCCTTAATCCAACAGTCATTAGCATGGCATAAATCTGTGCCATAACAAAAACATCCTCACTGGTAAGAGATTAAAACAATACTAATTTCATGAACTTTAATTGTACTTTGACTTAGGAATGGGGTCCATTCCTGTCATACTATTAGAAACCCAAATAATTTGGAGAAATTAAATAAGTAAGAGAATTTGTTATTTTGTTGGTAGTATCTTCGACCAAATCTTGCTGGAGTTCCTTTCCAGACATTGAAATTTGGAAAGCTTTATATAAGGTTAAATGTAATTTTGATTATAGTCTTTATGCATATATTCTTATCAAGTGCACCAAACACTAGTCTTAGACAAGGATTGGGAAACATGTAAATTATATTGTTATGCAAGTTTGCATATTTCTCCAACATAGGTTCATAGGTTCATAGGTTCATACTAGGCTATCTGCCCTAGGGCATTTATAAGCCTAGCCAGAGTGTGTGTGGCTTTCACCACCCCTTAGGATGAGAATACTATACCCATTAGTTTGCTGTGCCTCTGTCCAGCAGTGATACAGAGATGATTCCCGGGGTAAACCTACGATCTCCCATCCACTCGTCAAGATTTCTCTTGAACAGAGTCAGTGAGGGGCTCTGCCTCACATGGACTGGGATTCTGTTCCATAGTGTAGGGAGTCTCTGGGTGATGAATCTGTCCCTCCAGCACGTCCTATTTATATCCGTGTTGAGGTTTAAGTCTCTTGCTCTCATGGCTCTGGTGGATTTGGATTTTTTGAGGTGGAGCATGTCCATTAATTCCGGGTTGAACATGGCCTTGTATGTCAGGCACAGATCACCTCTGAGCAGACGGTATGCGACTGAATAGAGCTGGAGTTTCTTCAGTCGGACATCGTATGACATATGTTTGAGCCCCTTTATCCTTTTGGTGAGGAACTTTTGGGGTCTTTCCAACTGCTGCAGGTGTCGGGTAAGGTACATTCCGAATGGGGTGTTGTACTCAATCATTGGTCTGATAAGTGAAGAATACAGGGGTACAATGACCTCTCCTGATCTGGATGTGAATCCCTTCATGATCAGGTGGGCAATGTAGAAGGTCTTCCTAACCACTTTGGCAATGTGAGTGTCAAAAGAGAGGTTACTGTCAACTTGGGTCCCCAGGTCCCTGATAACTTCTTCCGTGTTTAATGGATTACCACCTATGTGGTAATTAGGGGTTACCTTGTTTTTCCCAAAGGGTATGACTATACATTTTTTGGCATTTAGCTTAAGGCCATGGCTCTGGCACCAGTTATCCATTTCTATGAGACCTCTCTGGAGGATGTCTGTGTCTGATGGAGTGTCAATTATGGTGCCCAGTTTGCAGTCATCTGCAAATTTTGTCAGCCACAATCCCCTATGTTTGCCTGCACTTCAAAAAATAAATGCTGAACAAGAGGGGCCCAGGACTGAGCCCTGTGGGACACCGCTCGTGACCGGCTTAGAGTCTGACATGGCACCAGCAACTCTAACCCTGTGTGTTCTGTCCTTGAGCCAGTTTGCAACCCATCTTGTGACATATGGGTTTACATCTAAGCTGGTGAACTTTTCTATGATGCCCGAGTGGGGTATTGTGTCAACGCTTTTGCTAGGTCAAGGTAGGCTGTGTGAACTGCCTTACCCTCATCAATGGCCTTAGTGACTGTTTGAAAAGTCGACCAAGTTCAAGAGGCAGGATCTGCCCTTGACAAAGCCAAATTGGGTAGGATCCAGTGTCTGTAGGTCCCCAATGTCTTTATTTATGAGTTCCATTATGATCCTCTCCATAGCTTTGCAGACAAGGCTCGTCAAGCTTATGGGGCGGTAATTTCAGGGTCCGTAGAAGCACCGCCTTTGTGGAGTGGGACCACAGTTGCCGTCACGCCATTCTTTGGGTATGTATCCTGTAGTAAGGCTAAGATTAAACAGCAGCCTTATGTGTGGGTTTAGTTCCTCATTGAGTTCGTGTAGCACACAGCCGGGGACACCGTCCGGTCCCATTGATGCTGTGTTTTTGCTTTAGAGAGAGTAGCTCTCACCTGGGCATCTGAGATGTTTGGGTGGCTAGACCCTGGGGGGATAGATATTTCTCCTTTTGGGGGAGGGAAGAAATTTGCACTGAACCTGTCTGCCAGTATGTTGGCAATGTCTGTGGGTTCAGTGATTTTTTTATCATTTTGGACTAATTCTGAGCATATCTGGGAGTTTCCACCCAGGTTTCTAACATAGCTAAAGAAGGCTTTATGATTGTCTTTTGTGTCATTAGCGATTTTTCTCTCAAAGTTGGCCTTAGATGATTTTATGAGTGATCGTAGTTTTTTGCTAGTATTGATCAGAGATGCCTTCCCTTTTAGGGATTTTGCTCTGTCATGTAGTAGCTTTCTCCTCTTATTGTAGAGTTTGTTTATGGCTGGGGTCCACCAGACTGGGCACCTGCCTTTGGTGGATAGGGTCTTGATTTTATTAGGGATTGCTTGATCCATACATTCCTGGAGGTGCTCGTAGAAGGCATTTGTAAGGGTTTCAGCAGCGTGGGTTGTGGTTTCCACTGGCTCGGGGGCCTTGAAGGATACCACTCCAGTCTTAAGAAGTGTGAAGTTTGCTTTTGAGAAGTTCTTCACTGTGGTCTTTTTAGCTGGGGGTGGGGGCGGGATGTGGATCTCCAGTGAGATTAATTTATGGTCTGATCTCACCAATGAGGGATATACTTCCGGTGTGGAGCATTTTGTCCCCATGTTTGTGATGATCAGGTCTAGTATATTTTCTCCTCTTGTGGGAATGGTGACTAGTTGTTCCATAGCATTTGAGTTTATGAACTCAAGGAACCTTTGGGCTAGGGTGTTGGGGCTTGAGTAATGTTCCCAGTCTATGTTTGGGTAGTTGAAGTCACCCAATATGATGGTGTTTGGAGAGACATTCATACTCTCCAGTGTCTTCAGGAAGGCTGTGTGGGTTTCCTGAGTTTGAGAAGGTGGTCTGTAGCATGTTACAAACTGTAGGGCAGTTTTACCTATGGTTAATTGCACCTGGATGGTCTCCGATGCTTCGTGCATTGCCACTAACCTGGAGGTGTGGGTATCCTTTATGAATATGGATACTCCCCCCTCCTTTTGTGGTTCGGTCCGGATTTTGGGGCGGAACACATGATATGAGGTATAACCTGATAGTGCTGGGGTGCTCTCAGGAGCCTTGAACCAGGTTTCAGTCACAGCACAGACATCGATGTTCTCCATACTGAGGAGGGCTTCGAGGGCGTGCATCTTGATGTTTAGACTTCTGGCATTGAGCAGTATTACCCTTAGTTTTTCTCCATTTTTGTTTTCTAGGGCAGTAGGTTTATCATTTGAGCCTTGCCTAAAAAAGGCACTATGGGGGTGGCAAGAGCCTTTGCCAATATCCGGAAGCCCAGGGGTGACAGGTGCAAGCCATCCCTTGTGAAGCAGCGTGGCTTGTCAAGCATGTCATCCCAGGCAGACAGACATTGGATCCCCTTAGAATGACACCATTAATTAAGCCAATTATTAAAGCTGATCATTTTGTCTCTGTATTGTGGCATCATTCTTGGTGAGGGTAGGATACTGCTCAGGGTCAGGGTCATACCGGCCTGGGCTACATAATCTGAGAGCTCCTCTATGTCTCTTTTCATGTAGTC
The DNA here is from genome assembly GCF_019279795.1 of Protopterus annectens. NCBI lineage: Eukaryota > Metazoa > Chordata > Ceratodontiformes > Protopteridae > Protopterus > Protopterus annectens. Next base: position 1,428,772,408 of record NC_056743.1, on the reverse strand, counting down.
CAGGGAGGTACGTCTCAGGTCGTTCACACCGGCATGGACAATGACTGAGTCATACTTGTACTTGCTGTGGAGTGACCTGAGTGCTTGTGTTATGTGGCAGATTCTAGCGCCTGACAGGCAGCTTACTGTGATCTTTTCCTTGTTCAGTCTGGTGAGTGGGACGTCAGTGTGTCTGACTATGGAGTCACCTATAACAAGTGTGTCTGGCATTGTGTTTGGCCTTAAGGGCTGTGACTGTTTAGCACACTGACTTTGAGAACTATGTGTTGCATGTCTTATGTCTTGAGGTGGCAGTTGCTTGGGTGTCTGCTTTGGAGGCCTCTGTAGTTTTGGTAGATTTTTGATCAGTGCCTCCGAGTATGTTTTTGTGTGTTTATGTGTTTGTTTTGCAGTTGTTATAGTTCTATGTGAAACTGGGTTTGTGGTGTGCATGGTTTCCTTCTCCTCCTGTCTGGTCTTGCCAGTCCTGAGTTGAGGGAGCTCAGCCTCCAGTTTGGCTATATAGTTGCATCTCTCACATGTATTTGTGTTTTGTGGGAGAAGGAGTGGGTTGTCTGTGTACATGAGGCAATTGTAACATTGCCTCAAGATGCCCAGACTCACCAGCTGAACAGGAGAGGACGCTAGCAACTGACCCTTCGACATGCTAGAAAAAGTGAAAAAGTTTGCTGTGTAACTGAGTCAGAAGGGACCTATGCGGAAATGGGTACTCAAGGGGATTCTAGGCTAATGTAGTACTTTGTTTAGTATACAAGTACTTTACCTATATAAAAATGCTTTAGGAGCAAGTGCTGAGCTTTTGAGATAGAGAATAGACTGTTTAGATTGCAAGTAGAAAAGTTCTAAGGGAAAAATTGAAGAGCAGACTTTACTGAGCCAGAAATAGTTTAACCTTGTTTAACCGGCGCTGCCCGATGGTGCTCTATGGGCAACTCTGCGCTAAATCACGCAAAAGCGCGCTAAAGCGGGCCTTATAGCAGGGGGCTGAAAAGAGCCAGGAATTGACCCAAAACGGCCAATAGACTACAAGTTTCTGGCTGGAACCACTGCTCTAGGGACAAATAGGTTGCTCAGTGCTCCCCACTCCCACTGGTGAACAAAGAAGCTTCCCTTTATCCAAATAAGGATGTGGAATAGCACAGGAACCAAGCCAAAGCCCAGAGATCAGCAAACTCTGAAGACTGGACTATTCTAGTTCAGTAAGGCGGGAAAACAAGATTTTTTTTTTTTTTTTTTTTTGCAGAAAACAGAGGAAAAACAGACAGTAAATGCTATAAATGCTTTTAAACGGCTAGCGCACTTGAGTGTGTTAGCCTACAGGTAAAATTAAGCAACAAATAACTTTTTAAAAGTGCAAAACAGTTAATCAACACAAAAACAGTTTAAATAGAATGCAGAGCTGTATAAACAGGCGAAAATGCAGTCGCTAAGCAGTAAATAATCAAAAGCCAGAAAAAATACTTAAATCAGGAAAAAGTCACTCTTTTGCTCTCTGCTGCTTGTAGAACTCTGCAGGACACCACGAGGAGCTGTGCTGAGTTGAATACAAGTGAAAAAGCGCGCTAAAGCGGGCTTTATTACAGGGGGCTGAAAAGAGCTAGGAACTGACCCAAAATGGCCAATAGACTACAAGTTTCTGGCTGGAACCACTCCTCTAGGGACAAACAGGCCACTCAGTGCTCCCCACTCCCACTGGTGAACAAAGACGCTTCCTTTTATCCAAATAAGGATATGGAATAGCACAGGAACCAAGACAAAGCCCAGAGGTCAGCAAACTCTGAAGACTGGACTATTCTAGTTCAGTAAGGCGGGAAAACAAGACAACATACTTAGATAATGCTATTATGTTTTCTTTGGTTTCTCTTGTGGAAGATGCACCACACAAAAATTAGAGATGGACTTGTACTCAAATAATTAAAAAAAAAATAAGCACAAAATATTGAATGATTTGGGTCTAGGATTTTTACGGCACTGTCAGCCTTCGTACCTATGCTGTAAATCACATTTATTAAGTAATAGTGAGATCTAATTTCATTTTTAGTGGTGTTGCTTCACAGTAGACTTTTCTTCTTTCAACAAATATTCATCCAATACAGTTAAAAACACCCACAGGGAAAATATGATTCATAATTTTTGTGACTTAGTTGCATGGCGCACTTACATAATGTTCAGACTTTTCCAGAATTAATAAATTACTTCTTTATGCTACATCACTTATTTGTACTCAGGAACATTGTTTACTCGTTTTAACTGCTTACAAGACCACTGATAATTAATGATTCCTAGTATGTTTAGGTAGTGGTCTCAACATTGCTATAGTAGTGATCAGCACTCATGCCATTGGTCACTAGACTGATTCTGTGGATTTCTTCCTGAAGCTCAGGATGGAGCTGTACATGTAGCAGGTGGTGTGGGGGGAATGAAGGCACATAAGGTCCTGCCCCTCCCCTACAAAGAAAGCTTTTGTTTGTGTTTTACTAATCTGTGGTTTGCAGCTGAGTGATTCTGAGATTTTCTGATCACTGTTTTGTGACTCAGTCACAAAACTGTCAGACTTTTATTAAGAAGCAATCTGTTTTATCTATGTTAAGTTTGAAGGTGTAAGTATGCATCTGTCAATTGACAGGTATTCTAATTGTGAAAATCAGTTTGTTAATATTAGAGACACTTTGTAGTAATTGTATGGTTTAATAGATAGAAAGACAGATGGATAGATAGATGATAGATAGATAGATAGATAGATAGATAGATAGATAGATAGATAGATAGATAGATGGATAGATAGATAGGTGCTTGTCGAATTAATTTGCTAAGAAAAACAGATCTGTGTTCCTTGTATAAATAATACATTCTAAGCACACAGTGCAAGTCATTTTGTATATTATTGGCTCAACATTAAAAAGTGCAATTTTTAATTGTTTATATGTATCAGACACCTTAGATATAAGAAGAGCCACACCACATCATTCACCAGTAATACTTTTCTTGAAAAGCACTTGCAATGCCTTAAACTATCTTATCTATGCTTCAATTCAACACACATAAACAATGTATTCAAACTGTTTACCAGCTTATATCTTGTAACACATAACATTATTTTGATGGAACTCTTTCCATCTTTATAGAATATTCACACCCCTGTCTTCTATGCTTGCCATCATACGGTTTTCTACATCCTGTTGTTCCAATGATAAGTTTCATTATCGCCCAAATTACATTAAAAATTGTTAGTTTTATTCTTCACCAGTACTCCTGATATTGACTTACTATATACAAAATACTATGGAATAAAGACACCAAGCTAGAAAAAAATCCATGTTGCCTGGGAAAAGCTGTTTAATGATAGTCAGACTGTATAGAAAAGCACAGGTGGGTCACGTATACACACACACACGAGCAGCACTGGTGGGTCACGTATACACAAACATGAGCATCAGGTACCTGATCACTGTTCACGTGCTAGACTGTGCTGTTGTTTTCACAGCTAAAATGCTACAAAATGTCAAGGGGATCCCCATGTAAGTGAGAAAAAGAAAGGCATGCGAACAGCTACTCTCAAAGTTCGCCTGCTTTTATAGTTTTGTCGCCTAGGGTGCTGTCATGCTGTTCTAGTAGTGTTTAAATATTGTTGTATATATTCTTGCCATTGACTGAACAATGGTACAGTTTCAGAGTTAACATTAAAGATTTTGTGGATGAAGTCAGAAGCAAGTGAAATTAGCACAGAAGCATCTACTAAGCAGTATACCTTTCTTGTTTCTAAATATGTTTTTGAACTATATTTTGCAATATCAGAAGTTGATTGGCTTTGCAGTGCATTTTCACAGTCGTGTCAGTCTGAGACTGTAACAGTTCTACCCTTCTGGAATATATTAGTACCTACATGTATTTTCTAAAAGCATTTGAAAAGTTATAAATTACTTTACTATATCTGGTACAAGAACTAAGCAAGTTTAAAAGCCACACACAAAAAAATCATGTAACTTTACTGATGTTATCCATTGCACTTGCTTCTGTCACTGGAGACTTCCCAAGAAGCTTCTTTGTTTTGATCACAAGCCGCCGAAGACACCATCTCAAAAAAATCTCAAGAGCTTTATCAGGAAATTCAGACAGATGACATGTCTGAGAGTTCCCTGCTGAAGAGTGCAAGAACAGTAACCCAATTATAAACCTATCTTTAAGCTCGGCAAGGCAGCTTATTACAGAGAAAGTGCACAAGCACGTTGTCTTGTCTTGCAGGTCTTATTAGAAGGAACTAGTTTGGTGCTACCTGCTGCTTGCTACCCTAAAATGCTTTTGTCTGGTATCTTTCAAGGCCACATGCTGCAAAGAAAAGATAAAAGCAGTGGTGTTTTTATGTTTTAATAAACCATCTCCTTCTGTCAGAACATGGTGCCTGTCTTCCCCTTGATAATTCACTCCTGGTAGTGCATTTGGCTTTCTAGCACAGGCCAGCCATTTAATACCAGTGTTCTGGATAGAGCAATATGAAATAACTCATATGTCATGCTATGATAAAATCACCAAGTACACATTGAAGGCAGACTGGAAAGTGTAGCATTATAAATGATTAGCAGTTGCCATGTGTGGAGGTGCTGCGCTCTGTTCTGTGCTTTAACTAATGTGTGCTGTAACTATTTGCACTATTAATGAGACAAGCAAGTTAAACATTGTGAATGTGAAAAGACTACAATGTAGAATCTGCCTGAGTTTTTCTCTCATAATACTGTAACAGTTTCAGAAATGTTAGCTAGCGACAGAGAAAAATATATGTAGTGACTATGTCAGTCTGTCTGTCTGCATACTGAGCTAGCTTTTATCTACCTTTCTGCATATCTTGCTAGTACTGAGGTTTTATCTTTTCCATTCTATTTTTTAATCCATGTCTCTCTGTTGATATATAAATAAATAAATACAAACACACACACACACATACATATATGTATATATATATATATATATATATATATATATATATATATATATATATATATATATATATATACACACACATACATACATGGGTCTATATCAGAAGAGCGAAAGTTCATAAGAATGAACGCTCTTCCAATCAAAAATGCCGGACATCGAAATGCTATTTCTGGGGTTGGAGTACAGTGAGGATAGGAATATTTGCCTTTTTCTCACTAGTGTGGCCTCGGAGTTGGAATATATATTTAGCGGGGGGTGTGGGGGCACAGTCCCCCACAATATCAAGCTCGATGTTTGTGCTTTTTCGATGTTTAAGTGTTCGTTCTTGTGAACTTTCGCTCTTCTGATATAGACCCATATATATATATATATATATATATATATATATATATATATATATATATATATATATATATATATATGCACACACACACACACACACACACACATATATAAATATATATATATATATATATATATATCTGTAAAGATTATTTTCTTGTTGTGTATGCAGTATGCACCATGGGAAGGATGAACTGATTTTCCTCTCTTTGTCTCCCTCCACCTGTCAATCATTAGCTCTCTTTGGACAATCAGCCCATTTATTCCCTATCACTAGGGTGAGCGTCAGTTGAGAGAAGCCATCATTCAGGCATCTATCAGGGTCATTAAAGAGTTTCTTTTTTTTTCTTTTTTTTTAATGCCATAACTCCTACATGCACCAGATAAAGTGCCAGGGTGAGGTACAAGTGGGCTTCCATAGGAAGATGTCTCTTTACTTCTGCAAGGGGTGTTCCCTCCAAGAATCCCTACCCCTCCTGTCAAAGTATGAGTGGTGGTCTTTTCTGTCCACAGTCCAATATGCCCCATATGTATGCCACCATCACCATATCCTGGGGGAGGCCAGCTGCCATGGTCCTTCACTCCTTCCCCACCTGGCCTGGCTTCTCCAGTGTTGAGGCCACTATTCAAATGTTAGTCACCAGGGCTTCATCCCTTTGGGCAAGAAGCAAGGCTGGGGAGTGTAAATTTTACTATTCTCATGAGATATTCTGCATACTGTTTACAAACATTAAGCATTTTTATGTGTGTGTGTGTGTTTGTGTGTGTGTGTGTGTGTGTGTGTGTGTGTGTGTGTGTGTGTGTGTGTGTGTGTGTATGCCTGTGTGTGTAAAAGTTTGGCTGTCCATCTCTCTTTATCTCTATCTGCCTGTCTGTTACTGATTTCCTTGAAGTTTCACCTCTGACATCTCAGACAGATGGTCAGTGTGATAACTGGTTCTAAACCAGGAACAGCTACTTGAAATAGAGCTGATTGTCACCTTCATCTCAGGGATCTTCCTTATCATGTATTGTACCAGGAAGGGTTCGTGTACTGTGAGGGCTCTGAGAGCCTGTAACCTCATTCTGCTCATCCAGTGAAGGGAAACAACATGAGGTTATCGCCTTTATTCTGTGTTTTGTGATTAAGTGTAAAATCAGAGAAAATGATGGGAAGGCATACAGAAAATGTGTATGCCATGGAAGAGGGAAAGAGAGCAAAAGAGAATCGTAAATTCACTCCTGAGGTGGCACCCATGTCCCTTATGGACAGGACAGTTTGTAATACATTCAAAGGCACAGACACATACCTAAGCCATCCCCTAACCTTTAGGGATCAAAAACTGGTTAAAATCTGGGTAACGATGGCTAGGCTTGTAAGGTCTCTTGAGCCATTAGCCAAATAATCTCCTATGAACCTATGCAAGAATGAGAGCGAGAGAGAGAGAGAGACAGAGAAAGAGAGAGAGGGGATACACATCCTGTATCCGCTCCTCCCTGCCCCTCTGCAATGAGCAGAAGAGAGGTAGAACCACATTGTCTCACTCAATAAACAGGTTCATATTAGTGGATGTTCTTTGTGTTTCACTGTTGGAGTCATCACACTTGGGTTATCCTGCCAGAGGCAGCCCTCTGTTGGCCCGAATACCAGAGGCTTAGTATTTCTGCTTCGGTTGCTGTCACTTCAGGACTGATATCAGGTCATCAGTGGTATAAAAACAGGCAGCTGATGCCATTACATCAGTCTTTCTTGCCAAGGAGCCCTAAGCAGAAGCATTTTGCATGAGTGCCAGTCGGCCACTTTTCATTTCCAAAATTGAAGTTGAAGTCTTCTAAAGCTAAGTACCCCATTGGGGATCCTTTTTTCTTGCTCTAACCGATGTCAGAAAAAGTTAACAATTGTCTTGCCTGTGTAAAGCAAATACCACACAGAGATTTCTATTCTTACTGTGTCATCTGTTTAGGCCCAGACCATGATGTGCTTTGTTCAATGCCCAAACTATTCATTGTTGGGACCTTATTGTAGCTAAATACTTTTGAGTAAAGTAATTCTCAATTTTATTACCTGGACTAGCGTGATTTGTGTTTCCCGCGATTCATTTTTTTGAAGTTATTTCGTCTGTTCGTTTTTGGATTTATGGCTGTAAGTAGCGGAGACTCACAATCGCAGTCACAGGAACTTTTCAACTCAAGTCCCGTTCCTCAGAGTGCCGACGATGGAGGAGATGCTATTGGGTATCTAATGGCCTTAATTCAGCAGCTCACACAGCGTGTCGAAGATTTAGCCATGAAAGTTAATTCCCAAGGAGCCGGTAACTCCAGTAGTGCTCCTGTTGTTCGCCCTAAGACTGGGTCAACATTTCAAAATTTACCGCCATCAGTGACCCAGCTGGCGAGGAACTTAGCGACCAGCTCAGCAAATGTTACAGGTTTGAATAACGTTTTAACCAGCAGTATACCACTTGGTCAAGGTACGAGACCAAATACTAAAGTTGTTTCACAGAGAGTCGAGACCAATAACATAACAACTAATGTGCCCACCAACAAAGATTTGCCTGTTTTAGAAGATTTTTTCAATGCACCCAATGTTAATTTGGGTATCTCTAATATAACAGGCTCAACGACTCAATTGGATCCAGAACCAAATAATTCTCTTTCTAATCTAGTTAACAACTTGAAGCAATTTGATGTCTATCTACTTAAATATAAAAAACTACAAATAGAAACACTTTATTTTCATGAGTGTTTGAACTTGAACATTGTGCCTAAGGGCTTACGTCAATGGAAATATCCATCAGGCACAATAAAACACTCAGAATTTCACCTTCGTCTTCTGGAATTTTTTAACCAACAAGGCTTCAAGTTCTTAGAGCTTTTAATCGATGAATACACCAAACAGATGGTAACATTAAAGGAAAAACTTTTAGCCATTGACATCATCATTAAGGCTGACTCTGAATTTTCCAGATATGAATATGATTATGCTAGAATTTTTTCTAGCATAAGTACTTTAGTAAACAAAATAGGTGAAACAAAAAAGAGGAAAATTCACAGAGATAAAACTGCTTATGACAACGGAACTGCTTATCCGGATCCGCCCACAAGCAACAACGTGCATGTTGTAAATCCATCTAATACAGAGTTTCCAAATGACATGCATCAAACAGCGGTGGACGAATTGGATATTTTCTTGGCATCTGACACCAGTTCAACATTTCCAAATGATCAAACTCCACAAGCATTAAGGCGTAGTGAGCGTATCAATAATAAAACTAAGAACAACTATCAGGGTAACCAACAAGGAAACCATGACAACAATAAACATAACAACCAACAGGGTTTTCAACGCGGCCAGTTCACTTCTTACATGAAAACGAACTGGAACCGGAAAGGTCACAACAAATCCACGTCCAACAAGCGCAAAAGGTAACAAAAACACAGCGCATAGAATTTCCCAGCGTTGTGCTTAGTAAAACAAATGACTTTAAAGTATACAACTTTACGTCTATTCAAGTTTGTTCTGACTTTGTTGAACTCTTAGCAAAAGGTTTTACTTATGTTTTACCTCGTAAATTTGATATCGCTAGAGTTTTATGTGACTTAAAACTGTACGTACGTAAATTGAATTTAAAGTTGTTCTTTGGTGAGCATGAAGCGAATTTCCCTGCAAAGGAACATGTTTCTAGTGTATTTAACCCTCCCATTGATAACAACCTGATGGTATTTGAAAAAAATACAGAAATTCATCTACGTAGTTTATATAAAGAAAGTAGAAAAAGTAAACCATCGGCTTCTGCACAATTAGATCTGATAACCTTCGTGAAAACACAAGGTGTTCGTGTTATGAAGCCTGACAAGGGTGGGGGGGGGCTGTTTTAATGTATGAAACTGATTACATAGATAAAATGAATGTTTTATTAGGTTCCGAGGATTACAGAAAGGTATCTCTCAATGAATTCAACCAAGCACAACAAAGTATAAAAGATTATTTAAGTGATTTGTTCATAGAGGGAACCATTTCGTTGGACCTGTATCACTATTTAACCATGTCAGCACCCCTTACTCCTGTTTTATTTGGAGTACCCAAACTCCACAAAAATACCCAGAAACCACCATTTAGACCAATAATAGATGGACGCAATTCAATCACTTATCCTAGTGCTAAATGGGTCGACGACAAGTTGAAATTAATACTTAAAACAGAAAGTCAGATATGCAGAGACTCCTGGCATGTATTAGACAACTTAAACAAAATCCCCTTTGATGCTGATTATATTTTCTTGACAGCAGACATCAAAAATTTGTATACAGTTATTCCTCATAATACAGGATTAAACTGGGTACGAGATTTTTTATTGTCAAAAGATTGTCCAGGCAATGAAATAGATTTAATAATCCATCTTTTAGATATAGTTTTAGAAAATAACTATTTCTTGTTTCAAAAACAGCTTTATCTTCAACAGTCCGGGGTAGCAATGGGCTCCCCATGTGGAGGCAGTTTTGCCAACACAGTAATGGCTTTCTGGGAGCGAACCTTACTATTCCCACACAATCTTTTTTCCAAAATAGTTGTATGGTACACACGTTACCAAGACGACATTTTGATGATTATAAACAGCACACAAGAAGAAGCTACACAATTAATAAATGTTATGAATTCATTATCCACCTTTTTGGAGTTCACATATGAACTCAGTCCATTTTCTATTAATTTTTTGGACATCAATATTACCAAAGACATACAGAATAGTACATTTACTACAAAAATATATAGGAAACCATCATACAGTAACTCTTTCCTACATTTCACTAGTTGCCACCCATTTTCCCAAAAGAAAGGAGTAGTTAAAGGACAATTTGTCCGGGCATCTCGCATGTGTTCAACAGACGCAGCGTTCGAAGACGAATGTAGGCAACTATGTGAAATGTTTAACAGAGGATATCCCAATCGCTTAGTTAGCGCACTTTATTGGGAAGTTAAAAACAAGAGGAAACATGGAATAATAGGTCCAATATTTAAGGATACAAGCGATGACTTCATTGTTTGTCAATACAATACAAACGAAGAAAATGGTCACAATGACAATAAAAGCCAAAATATGGCTATTTACAATACTAGCTTTCTTACTCAGTTTAACACCAATGCCTCACAAATTCGTGGGGTTTTGTATAACAACTGGGAATGCGTTATACAAGACAAACAGCTTCATTCCACATTAGGGCTTAAACCCTTAATTGTATATAAAAAAGCATTCTCAATTAAGAATTTATTAGAGGCCCCTCTAAGAAACTTTAAAGTCAATAAAGGCATGTTTAAGTGTGGACGCTGTAAGTATTGTAAATTCATTCAAACAGGTACCACATTTACTGTTAGGGGTATTAAATATTGGATAAACGATAAATTTAATTGTGAAAGCCAAGGGGTGGTTTACCTTGCTAAATGCAAAGATTGCCCTGCATATTACTTTGGAAAAACAGAACGTCATTTAAAAACCCGCATTTATGAACATACATATGCTATTACAAAACAAAATCCATCAAATGCTTTAGCAAGGCACATAATAGAAAACAATACACATAGCTTTCTATTCAATGTGGTTGAACAAGTTCCCAAAGATCCTAGGGGGGGAGTATGGTTCTTGAAACTACAAGAACATGAACTTCTTTGGCAATTAAAAACAAATGCCTACACGTTCCCAGGAATTAATGATATGTGTTCCATAAAATGTTTATTAAACATTAAAGCTTTAGATAGATAGACATAAATTTAGTTTTCAAAATTTTATGAAATGAATTATATACACATATAAAAAATGATATAGGAAAAATGTTTTTTCATTTCAAAAGCATGTGTTCTTGATCCAAAGTATGTCATAGGTGACAATGAATATTAGTGAATTCATACAAAAATATGTCTCTAATATATAAGGAAACCTATGTATAAGCAAGGTGAATATTTGTTTACATGTATATATTTTTGCATTGAACATATTGATATATTTATCACTTTTTTAAGCTGGTCGTTTTAATAGGAAACACATTCTGTGATGGCAACAGTTTCAAAGTAAGCTACAGCTAGCTAACTAGTCAATTAATAGCAATTAAATTTCAACGGGAGTGGTCTTGTGGTATGTGTCTGTATAAAAGGTTAACCACTTGCATAATGTATTTTGTCTGAAGAAGTGCATACATTTAGTGCATGAAAGCGCTAACATTTTACATTTGAGTAAAGTAATTCTCAATTTTATTACCTGGACTAGTGTGATTTGTGTTTCCCGCGATTCATTTTTATTGTAGCTAAATACTTTTGTTCTTGATCTCTGTATTCTGAAATGGCTTCGGTAAGCCATCTGACTACCGATCTTCTGAAAAAACGTAAGGATAAAGACAGAGACAGACCGCACAGGTCCAAAACTGCCGACAACATCTTCCATTAAGCTAGCTGCCAGTTCACCGGTACTCAGTGAGGCACTTTTTTAGCCCCTGATGCCTGCTTTGATGGATTTGCAGGCCTCTACCGAGACCCCTTTGGAGTCCGGTATGCCGCAAGGCTCTTCTTTAACTATGGAACCTGCAGATGTCTCTACCTTGGATGGGTCCAGAGCCGCTGTGCAGGCACCGGCTTCTGAGGAAGTTCTTCTCACTACCGATATTTGACACAAACCGATGTCTTCATTTGCATCTTCAGTTCTTTCTAAAACTACTGAGTTTCTAAGGCCAAGAGTGCAAGCTACACTTAAAAAAACGATACCCTAACTCAAGCGCCTGCTTCCTTGCCACAATCACAGATGCTTAAAATGGTGGAAGACCTTATCATGCTGATTAGGGGAAGCCAGCCTTCCACTGCTAAAAGAAAAAGAGACTTGTTCCCAGCAGCTTTATCTGACCAAGAGTCCGAAGACTCTGAGGTTTCTGATTAAGAAGACATGCCCTTATCTGCTTATATGGATTTAGATGCAGAGGAATCCATTCCTTCTGCCTTCCTTACAGAGGATTTTCCTTTTGGTGAAAACCAACATACTTTAAGAGAGCATTTCCATGAATGCCAGGATTATCCTCAGTCCAAAAAGAGACTCAGGAAATTTTTAGATTTACCACAGTACAGATCCTTAGCTATCCCTCCTGTTCTGGATGTTGTGGATGCTGTCTTTATGGAATCCAGTCTAACTCCTGATACTATACCCCCTGCACCCAAGAAACCTGACAAGTACTACAGAGTCCCTGACTCACACAAATTTCTTTTCAAAAATCCTACTGCTGACCCAGATGTCATCTCCCAAGGGTGTAAAGGAATAAAAGCAACTACAGCCAAGAATCACACCCCCTCAGACAGGGATTCCTGAGCTTTAGACAGATGGGGTAAAAAAGTATACTTCTCTGCAACTCTTGCCATTAGAGCATTAAATTGTCAGTTGCACATGCTGAAATACCAGCAACATACTATGGAACTTGTTAAGCAAAAATTATCGACCTTCCCTGACTGTGCAGAAAGTAAAGAATTACAGGAGCTTATGCCAAGTCAGCAAGCATGCCCTGCAATGTGGGTTTGATGCCCTGGAAGCATCTTGCAGGGCAGCAGTCACAGGTTTTGTACTTAGAAGGCATGCCTGACTTAAGGAGCAGACCTTGCCAGACCATGTCATATCAAAATTATTGGATGCACCTCTGAACAAGGACAATCTGTTTGGAACCAAAGCAGAAGAGGTTTTAAAAACGATGGAAGAAAAAGCTAAGTCTATGCAGACAGTCAAATATTTTTGCAAGTGCAGCCTCCAAGATTCAGTAGGCATTGCCCCTCAAAACATTGGTCCTTTCCAGCCCCCTCAAGGCCACCTCAGACTAGACCTGGGGAAACAGACCTCCCCCAGACTACAGTCTCAGGGTATGTAGCGATCTAAGCAATGGAGTACCTCCACTTCTAAAACAGGGAGTACTAAGCCACCCCCTTATGGAAACAATTCACAATGACTTCTCAACTCCTCCCTTCACCTCTACCCAATTGCTCATGCCCCTAGGAGGAAAACTTGTCCACCATGCAAAAAGTTCAGTCCCTGCTCTCCATAAGGGCAATTCAGCCTGTTCCTGCAGATCAGATAGGCCAAGGTTTTTATTGCAGACTTTTCCTGGTACCCAGAAAACAGGGCACCTGGTGCCCAATCTTAGATCTGTCCATTTTAAACACCTTTCTGGTGATACCAAAATTCAAAATGGTCACCTTAGAGCAGCTACTTCCTATGCTGTCCAAAGATGCCTGGTTAGCCACCCTAGACCTAAAGGAGGTCTATCTGCACATCCCAGTCAGGGACTCCTGCAGGAAATATCTATGTTTCAGGGCAGGATTTATGCATTATCAGTTCTCTGATCTTCCCTTTAGCTTATCCACTACTCCCAGAGTTTTCACAAAATGCCTGGCTCCAGCCATTGCCTATTGCAGGCAAAGAAATATTCAAATTTACCCCTTACTTGGACAATTGCGTGATTCAGGAAGACAGTCAGGAAATGCTGTTGCAGTACCTGAAATTTGTAAAGGGCCTTCTAACCTCTGTAGGGTACACTATCATTGAAAAGAAATCCAAACTAGTCCTGAGTCAAAAAATTGTATTCCTGGGAGCAAGCTTGGACACAGCATCCCAGATGGCATTCCTTACTCCAGAAAAACAAGCCTATCTGACAGGCTACTTCTCTCAAATGGCCAGCAGAACCTAGTTATCTGCAAGGAAAATCCTGCAAGCTCTAGGGTTCATGGCCTCCTGCATTCTACTAATTCCATATGCCAGACTGCATATGAGGAAACTTCATTGCTACTTAAAAATACTTTGGTGCCAACATTCTCAGGATCTGGAAACTATCATACCTATGATACCTTGTCTAAGGAAAGAGTTCCTTTAGTGGGCAGCAGCATGCAACCACAACAAGGGGCTTCCCTTTACACAACGCCATGCCACCCAGACCCTAACCACAGACACATCAGACTATGCCTGGGGTGTACATCTGGATGGCAGGTGCATTCAGGGCCACTGGATCCCAAATCATAGTCATCTGCACTTCAACCAAAAAGAGATGCTAGCTGTTCAGCACACTCTGACAGCATTCAGATACCTAGTCTCTCCGGGGCCTCTACTAGTCAAAACTGACAACACCACAGTGATGTGGTACATCAACAAGCGGGGGGAACCCACTCTTACCCACTCTGCAGCTAGCCATGACCCTTTGGAACACGGCCTCAGCCATGCATATTCACCTGCAAGCTCAATTCCTGCCAGGCAACCAAAACTCTCTGGCAGACAACTTAAGCAGAAATCTCCTAGACCTGCATGAGTGACAATTAAACCACAACACCTTCAGCCTTGTGACCCAGAAATGGGGTGCCCCAAAGGTCGACCAATTTGCCTACCCCTACAACCACCAGCTCAGCAATTTCTGCACCAGGGGACCTCACAGCAAGGCCTGGAAAGTGGATGACCTATCCTTCCAGTGGGCAAATCTCTCAATCTATGCATTTCCCCCTCTACCTCTTCTTACAAGAGTATTACTCAAGATAAGAGAGGAAAGACCAATGGCAATCCTGATTGCCCCAGACTGGCCGTGCCAACACTGGTACCCACATCTGTGCAGTCTGTCACCGTTGCCTCCATGGCACCTCCCCCAGATCCCAACTATCCTGATTCAATAGGAGGGAGAGTTCTTGCATCTGCATCTAGCAGCCTGGCTTATTCCTTGACTTCTCCTCTAGTGACCAGCCTAAGCAAGCAGGTACTGGATGTCATACGTGAAGCCAGATATCCCAGTACTAGAAAATCCTGTGCTGTCAAGTGGAAACGGTATTGTTCCTGGATCCAGACTAAAGGAGTGGATCCAGCACAGCCCTCCTTACTTCTTATTCTGGATTACCAAGCAGACCTACTCCACAGGGGCCTATCCTTCTCTTCCATTAAGTTCCATGCCTCTGCCATCTCTGCTCATTACAGCACTGAGCCACCTCTCTTCTCACCCTCTCATCAAACAGTTCCTGAGAGGGGCTAACAACTTAAGGCCACCAAGAAGTGCCCCTACCCCTGCTTGGGACCTTAACTTTGTGTTGGAAAAGCTCATGATGCCGCCCTTTGAGCCTGCAGCATCAGCAGAATTAAAATTCCTCTCTTGGAAAACACCCACGGTTCTGGCCATCACTTCAGCTAGAAGAGTGTCTGAGCTACAAGCACTTATGGCTGTGGAACACTTCATCATTTTCATGCTGACAGGGTCTCCCTCAGGACTAACCCAACTTTCATGCCTAAAGTAGTATCCAGTGTGGCTCTCAACCAATCTATCCATTTGCCCACCTTTTTCCCTAATCATCAAAATAAGGGGGGAAAGGATCCTGCACTCTTTAGATGTGCACAGACAGCTCAGATTCTACCTTGATAGGACTAAGCCCTTTAGGAAATCTGACCAGTTACTAGTCAGCTTTGCACCAGGGGCAGAGGGCAAGGCCATATCAAAACAAACTATCTCCAAATGGATAGCACACTGTATCCATTTCTGCTACAAACACCATGGGAAACCACCCCCTCAGGGGGTCAGAACACATTCCACTAGGGCAACTTCAACGTCTACAGCCTTTCTCAGAGGAGTCCCTACCAAGGACATTCTGGAAGCTGCAACTTGGAGTTCTGTTCGTAACTTCACCAAGCAATACCACCTGCCTATTTTTTCCAAATCTAGGGTGGGCTTTGAAAACGCAGTCCTGCAGGGCATACTAGCTATCCCCAACTCTTCTTGACTGCCTCCACCCATTCTTCAGCTTTGGGAATCAACCAAAGTGTGATGACTGCAACAGTGAAACACAAAGAACATAGTACAGTTGTATACACTTACCATAAATGTAGATGTTCGAGTTTATTCACTGTTGGCAGTCCTGGTTTCCCACCCTCCAGCCCCCTTGTCTCTCTCGCTCTCTCTTCCTCTTTCCTTACAAGGCTATTGGTATTTACTTTTTACTGGTGGTTTTTCCACCATAACTTAACTCCCTATTTGGGGGCTAATGACATTTGGGGCAAGAAAAACTGATGTAATGGCATCAGCTGCTTGTTTTTATATCACTGACGACCTGACATCAGTCCTGAAGTGACAGCAGCCAACACAGAAATACTAAGCCTCTGGTATTTGGGCCGATTGAGGGCTACCCCTGGCAGGATCACCCAAGTGTGAGGACTGCAACAATGAATACACTCGAACATCTATATTTATGGTAAGTATACACAACTGTACTTTCTCCAGTTCCTGAACACTCACAGCAAACATGAAGCCTGAGTCTTCATATGCAGTTCAGGACTGGATGTGTGGCTCAGGGAGTCGGCGAGCATATTCAGTTCTCTCTTCAGGTGTGACTAGCTGAGAAAGTGATGGTGCTTCTGTTTATGGCAAATGCCATATATCACATCTCAGCATAGGACATAGTAGCACATTATACTGCACAACTGACTAGCTGTTAGGCCAACTCAGGATGTGCCCCAGCCTCAGTTCTTCTTGCACTGCCATCCTGACAAACACTCTGAAAAAAAAATCTTCAGAGCTTATTAGGAGATTCAGACAGATGACATATCTGAGAATTCCCAGTTAAAGAGTGGAAACGACCATTATTATATATTTCCTTTATTTTTATTGTAGTGTTCTCTATATAACTCTTTTATTAGAATATTTTAGATATATTTTTATTCTCATTGTTTGGAGCTTTTCCCCAGACCCTCAGTGATTGTTTGGTGCTTTTCTGTGTAGGCCTCCACGGAAAAGGGCATTTTTACCCAGCTGGACTATCCCAGTCAGGGCTAGTTGGTTTACATGAAGTCCCATCTCTGAGGTGGCCCATTTTTTTTTTGAGTTATGGAGGAGCCAAGGTAGACACCCACTTCATCAGTGAAGCATAAAATTGTCAATACCTTCAGTGGATTCAGCTGCAGGACGAGAAGTTTCATACTGACAGTAGTGATGATTTTGCACCACCCCAGAGCCTAGTGATAAATGCCTGATATATGGAAAGATCTATATGAAAGTGGTGGCTTTGCAGCCATTTAAATCTGTCAGTTTATTGTACTATTCATGTGATGTCTGGATGGCAAATAATTAAGAAAACATATTGGGGATATGGCTAACCTCCATGCTGTCATTCCATAGAATGAATTCTCTCAAAACAAATACAGCATGTTCATAGGTTGTTACTAGGTTACAAACCCATTATATTGGCAAATAAATTATGAAAATGGGCCATTGTCACAACTTCTTATGTAAGATCGATGTCAAACATCACTTTGCATTGTTATTAAAAATAAGAAAAAAGGATTCAAGATGGAATTGCTTGGTTAAACCAGGATTTATTAAGTTAAAACAAGAGATGAGCGCTTTTGCCTTGGTCAGAGCTTCGTCAGATCTAAGGTATACAAAGTAGTAACAATTATATATATTTTTCTATTTTTGATATTAATACCCATGTAAATTACAAAGAAGGGTTTATTCCAAGAGCACTTAAACATATCCCATTCAATAACAGTGAATTAAACAGTGGTACATTCAGTTTGTATCTTTATTGTGATTGATGTTAACTCCTTATCTAAGTACAAAGTCACAGTATACCTGGCTGTTGATCGGTACACTGGGTATAACATCAAATACGAATACAGGCATTACAGGTCCTGCATTTTTATTACATTAATGTAGTATAAACAGATGGCAATGAGACTATACTTTGTGTAAAATGCTGTGATGGGAAGGGGGGGGGGGCTGATGGTTACAGCATTCAAAAGTAGAAGTCTGCTGCTAAGGACAGAAGTGCAATTAGAGTTTAGCAACTGTGTGTAAGTCTAAGAAGTCTCAAAGAGCCAAGAGAGCAAAATGCCATCTAGTATTAACACAGGCTAAAAGATAAACCAAGAATGAAGGTATGTGTATGTGTGTGTGTGTGTGTGTGTGTGTGTGTGTGTGTGTGTGTGTGTGTGTGTGTGTGAAGATCCCAGGTTCAGAAAACATAGGAGAGGGAAGGGACAGGGATGGGCCACCACACGTAAGGGCAGAGTCATGCCAAAGCAAAAAATATGTTTTATAGATATATATATATATATATATATATATATCATAGATATATATATATATCATAGATATATATATATATATATATATATATCATATATATATATATATCCATCTATATATATATATATATATATATATATATATATATATATATATATATATATATATATATATAGACACACACACACACACACACACACACACACACACACACACACACACACACACACATACATATACTGGTCTATGTTATAAGAACATACACACACACACACACACACACACACACACACACACACACACACACACACATTATGAAGTAGAATGCATAACCTTTGCTTTATGTTGTGAGTTATTTACCTCAAATAAACTTGTAAATATTTAAAACACATTTAAAAAAATAATGTTTTGTTCTTTGGTACCATAATTAAATTTCAAAAATGTCTGTTTTCCCCAACAGTCTGTGAGATACAGAAAATTAAACAGCATTGTCCTCTGTAAACATCAGATGGTCTTTTATAGCAGTTCCTCATACAGTACGTCTTTACTTGGAAACATGATTTAAGAAGTCTGTCTCTATGGGTCTTGAATATTCTGTTTCTCATAAGTCTATCTTCTTTCCATAGTACTACTGGTTGTGACGATTTGTGGTGTTTACCTTCTTGACACTCTGATGTAATTAATCTATATAAATGTCCTTGATTCCTTCTATACCTTTCCATCTTTCCCATGAGTAAAAGAGAACCTTGGTTAGGCCGCACTACCCAACTGCTTCAGCTTCAGACTGTGACATTAACCATGGCTTTTGTATTCTTACTGCATTTCTAGAAAGCAAATCTGGTTGTTGCTTAAGTTTCTCTCATGTAGTATTTCTGTACTTATTGAATTCTTTCCAGCATTTCCTCTAGTCTAATTTGATTTTCAGGCATCAGAGAAGTAACTGAAATAGGTAATTTGTTTTTCAACATTCTGTCCATCAATAATTCCTGTATTCCAAAACCATGAAATAAGATTCTTCATAGCTTGTAGTGTTGTCTTTTTTTGTTAAGCGTCATCATTGTTTGGACAGTTCTCTGTAAGTGCCCCATTTGCTAAGACTGCAGATGGTGTGAAATGGATTCATATATTTGAACTCCACAAAACGTTACTGAATCTATGGATGTTGAACTGCATACTACAGTCAGATATAACAACATTAGGTATCCTCTGTCTTAAGAATATAAGCACATTTGCACTTACCATTTCTCAGTCTGATACTTTCATGAAAGACGATGTAATAATCCACACATTTAGATACACTGTTTCTTTAAACTGGTATAAATGTGTACACACTTTTCTGCATGGGTAAAAGCACTCTTCTTGGTGACTGGAGCACACTAAGTAGAATCCCTTCTTCTGGACTGCAGTTAGCACACCTCTACTACTTGTGCTATTTAATTTGGTTCTGCTTAAAACACAGTATCACTAGTTCTTTCTTTGCTATTTCTAGCCCTGATTACTGTAGCCATTTAAGCATTTGTATCTTCAACTGATTTGTAACCATTATTTTATCAGCTTAGAGCATTATGTTTTCTTCCTTGAAATTAATGCAAGGCATACTTTCTTTCATTACTGATGATTTTTAGGTCCTCCTTTCACTATAATGTCTTTCACTGCTTTAGTAACTATTTCTAAATCAGTGTCAGACAGTCTCTAAAGTTATTTTACTTTTTTCTGAATCTGATAACTACAGAAATTGCCCAAAGAATCTCTAGTGCCATCCCATCTTCTGTGGTCTGTTTCTACCTAATTTCTTTACCCTAGACAAAGTCATTAAATTTCTCAAATCTATAGACTACTGGTTACAGTTACTTTTCTGACTGCTCAAATATGTTTTGTTTATCTGTATGTGTTCTTAGCCTATAGATAATTGATGTATTCTCTTGAAGGACTGCAACAAGCTGACTGATTTCTACTTGTAACACAATTGGCTTATTTGCATTATAGTATTTTAGTGCTGGAGCATTTGTAACTAGCATTTCAAAACTCTGTTCCTGTTCAGAGCTCATTTCAGATGTATTGGGTACAGACTTTAAAAGATTATTCATCATTCCTAGTAAATTCTGTATTGCTTGCTTTTTTCTGCTGTTGGCATCTGCACATTTGTTCTGCCTTTTTCTGCATCAAGTTTAAGTCCTTGTGATATCATTATATGACTCGTGTACTTAAAACTTAACAGCCTTAGTTTACATTTTGCATTTATTCTTATTTAGCTTGGATACATGTGGTCTTATTCTTTTAGCAGCTTCTCAATCACTTGTCATGATCTTCTCATGTCTGACCCCATACTGATACATCATAAATTATGTTTACAATACCTTCTGAGTCTTCAGTTGCATATGCAACAGCTCTTTTGAATACCACTGGTGCTGATAAAATACCAAAAAGAAGTGTAGGGAATATGTACTTTGCCAATGGTTTGTCAAATATACACAGTTTAAAGCTTTCAACATCTAGCTTTATCTGTCAGTAACCTGAGCTTGCACAAAGTACAAAAAACAACTCAGCATGTTGCATTCTTGAGAACATTTCTTCAACCACATGGAGTGGGTGGCATTCACTTTTTAATAACTTTGTCATATCTTAAGTTCTGTTCAAATGATAGCCCTGTCTTGCTTCACAACAGTGACCTATTGACTAATTTTACTGGATCTGTTTGCTTCTTAATGACACTTACATTTTCCATGTGCAATATTTCCTGTCAGCTTTTCCTCTTGAAATCTACTGGTACTTTCCAGGGATCATGTATTACTGGCATAACATCAGTTTTTATTTGCTATGATACTCTCTTTGCAAACTTAAAAAGGCTGTAAATAAATCAGCATAATCACACATAATGTCACCATTATGGATGTCTTTGCATAGTACCTGAGATTTCCCCTGACTATGTGATTGATTTTGTACAAATGTAGTTATTTTTGTTGAATTGTTAATTTCTTTGACCATTCCTAGCGTCTCACAAACCAAACAACTCTAATACTGAGAAAATCAAATTCATTGGTACTATATAGAAAAAAAGACCCTGTACTTATTTTTGGAATCACATCCCAGAGGTTTGTGACATCTTTACTCTATCCAGAAGCCAGCTTTTCTTAACAATGTGCACATAGCTCATTGTTCAGTACCCTTAGAGTCCAATGCTTTATCAGTATTTACATAGAAAGCAGTACATTCTGCACCAGCGCCCACTTTAAATTAAATTATTTTTTTTATCATTTTCAGTATTTATTTCAAGCATTTTGATTTGCAATTTGTCTAAATCTCTCACAGGCATTTCCATGCTTTTCTGTATTATACTTTTTCACCTTAATGATACTTAGAAACAGCTCATTTTCATATTTCTACTTAACATACAGATTCTTTGCAATGTATTGGTTTTTGATTTTGCACATTTTGGAAACATGCACTTTTCTAGCATAAATTAAAAACAGGGTAACTTGTTTTTGTCATGCTTACAGTCACACTTAGTGCACAAGGGTTGAATTGTAATTGTGTAAATACTTTCCTTAGCATCATACTTGTTTTTCACATCTCCTTTTGTGCCAAAATATATCTTCATCTTCATCTCTTTTTCACATTCATTACATCCACAGCACATTCTATCTTTATTCCTCATTTCACCTGTCATTTTTTATCTTATATACATAATACGTTTCACTGAATTCTTTAAACTGTGCACTAGTAATTTATCTTGCTCACCACACAACAAAACTTTTGATGAGATCAAATCTGCTTCTCATAACAGTCCACCACCTGTGCTGACATAATGCCTTTGTAATAAAATGACAAAAAAGAAGAAAGAAAGAAAATGACAGGCTCTTTCTAGGTTCATAATAACTGTTGAATTTCTCTCTAGGTGCTACTATTTTGACTTTCTCCTCTTCAGTTAAGTACCTTCCAAGACTTCTTGTCCAATAATATGCAGGACTGTAGCACACTGTAGCTTTCTGGACTTCAAAGCTAAGCTGCTCTCTATGAGGAATAAAGTGAATTTCCAAATGTACAGTTTCCAGTTTCTGCTAAATTTCAGTATCAGTGCAAGAATTGTTGGTGGTTACAAATAGGTTGGCTTTCAGACAGAGAATTATAATTATGTCAATCCCAACACATAAATTCTGCAGATATATTTCACCACTTTTGGTAAACATTTCTTCATTCCTGCAGACAGTCCCTCACTTTGATGCCATGCAATTTCTAGATTCTAAGTAAAAACACAGAGACAGTGGGGATGAAATGAATCTCTATGTTGCTTTGCTTAGCCTGAGCCCCTAGAATCAAATGCACCACGTGCCATATTGCTTTCTGTAAATAACTATTTGCACTCAAAGGTATAGAGCCCACATTCTATAACCTGGATTCCTGGGACCACAAAACAGTGACCACAATTAACTTTCAATGTATTCTTACCTAGACTCCCAAAGGTATTACCTCCTGAGCCTTCTATCTGGGTGGAATTGAATGACTCTGGATAGTTTCCATTTTGGTCCCAGTGAAGTCAGACCTCTAAAATGGGATCAGGCTGGATTTCTGCCCATTTATTAAAACCATCCCTTGAAAGACTTTGGTTACAGAACCATGTTAGCCACAAAGATTATGTTAGATTCTCTCAATGAGATGGAGCCCTTGATGTTGCCACAGGGAGTCAGTCATCTGGTTAAGTGAACATGTGAAGTTCTTTCTTCTGTAAAGCCTCTACTGCAATGCTGAGAACCTTAGTTAACACCATGGGGGCAGATCAACCATTTGACATTTTGTATTGACAAGTTCTTTCTAGGCTCATTAAAATGAATTTCAAAAAAAACAGAGGAACCCATTGAATCCCAGACATGTCCCAGGAGGTATCCATCATGTCCAGTGATCTAGTCTATGTATTATTTGGTAGCAGGGACCTAATTTGTTTGATGATCACCACCATTTAGGACTTGGTATACTACCACTGCTTGCTGAAGTTGTCAAAGTCCAGAATGACACTAAAATCTCCT
Organism: Protopterus annectens; assembly: GCF_019279795.1. NCBI lineage: Eukaryota > Metazoa > Chordata > Ceratodontiformes > Protopteridae > Protopterus > Protopterus annectens. Next base: position 1,428,749,066 of record NC_056743.1, on the reverse strand, counting down.
ATCCCTTCACTCCCTGACATCAGTCTGAAGGTGAAGCAGCCTCTACAACATTTTGACTAGTTCAGTTTTACCTGTCCCAAGACCTCTGTGGAGACAGGCTGGTGCCTGAGTGAATATGTTTCTGTGAACAAACATAAGGGTGTAAGGTGTGGTACCTATGATTACATCCACAAAACTTTGGTCTATTGTGATAGTCCTCCAGGCTTAGTCAAACTCAGAGAGCCACATAGGACTGTATCTGTTGGGCTAGCACTACTGACCTCTTAGATGACTTGGTCATCATGGTGTGAGGAGGAAGCACCACTTTGTGTTTGATGGCACTCCTCAGTCTTCAGGGTAGATTTTTTTTCTTCCTTAGGGGTTTTCCTAGCCTGGAGTAAGACACAGTGCCATGGGGAATGTAAACACCATGTACTATAGTGATGGCCTGTTTCCTTTTTTTGCAAGTCCTCAATTACATTTCTAGAGGCCTTCCCACAGAAAATTCTCCCCTTGAAGAAGCACCGGGGCATCCAGAATGAGCTGTCCAAACATGTCTTGAAAGAGGAAAGACTGTGCCATGCCATATAATTGCATTAACAGGTGGCTTGGCTGTAGCATCTATACAGTCAAAACTGCAGCAGATCACTTAGTAATCCACTGCAGAAGTTGTATTACTCTAGAGTATAAAGGGAAGGGTTGTATATTTAGCCCTGGGATGGGAAGACCCATGTTTTCACAAGGTATAATGGGTTGAGTATATGATAGGTTAGCACTGGATAGCAGACAGTGATAATGCAGCATTGGTACTCTGGGTGCTCCTGACAAAGATGTTACAAAGAGAGAAACCTGTGCAAGGTCAAGCATGAACATTAGGCCACATTCTGGAACTCTTCACACTTGCATTCATATAGCCAGGCCCCACTGTATGTCACTTAAGTTCTCGCGGTCATGGGTATAACTAGTAAGCTCTGATATGATAGACTTCAACTGGCCCTCCAAATTGAGGGTCATTCAACCTTGATGGACCTAGGAGATGACTAAGAAGAAAACTCCTCATTCCCAAGTGCAAACACTAAACATTCACCTGCTGTCTTCAAGGATTGCTCGCCAAGTGGACCTAGTCATAAGAGAGATGTGGACATTTTACCATCAAAAGGCAGTACAGACAATCCTGGCATGGACCCCTACATGGTGTTTACAGGGGACACAATTCTCATGGGCTCCTCAGCATCCAGTGAAGTAAAGGAAAAGTGTGACTTGAATGAGTAGGAGCTAGTAATATGCAGAAACCTTAGAAATGTACCTCTCAAGTGTTCCTGATATTTACTTAAATTTTAGCTCTGACCCTCTTAATACCCCCTAAACCTGGTGACATTTGGAAAATATTTGGTGAATTATACTTAATAAATAATGACAATAATCAGAGATGTAGCCTTTTTCTTCTGAAAATGTATATTAATTCACATTCTCTTAATCTGCCAAGTTCTCAAATTAATAGTAGCAATATTTTAAAAGTATCTCCAACTGTCTCTGATGATTTCTGGATTTATCCCTGATTTTGTTGAGATTTTCCCTGATTGTTTGAGAGCTATGGATGGCCTTACCTTTAGGAGTATGTGACCAGTGTCTATCCTAAGTATTTTTTCTCTTCTAACAACACTTCACCACCATTATGGGATTATGTCAGTCACTCCTAGCAATTCCTGCATGATGCACTGTTGATATAATGTTGTGATATGAGAGGCATTGGATAGGCTTGTAATTTCTCCCGTCTACATCTTTGGAGGGCTCGGTTAAAGCTCTGGCACTTGCTGTAGTACATGGCATTGCTGGTGTGGTTTTGTCTTGTGATTTAGAGGCCACGTTTAATGGTTTAAGTCTCCTAGGAAGTGAATTCAGGAACATTTGCATGATGAATGTTAGGACTAAGATATGGACTGTGTGAACAGCAGTGAAGAATTGGTGGGCTCCAGGCATGTTCTCTTTTTATGGTGCATGATGTCACATTATACACCATCGGAGAGTTCACACTCATCCAAGTATAGCTGCTTTAGAGAAGAAAAGCCAGACTGAAATCATCAGGACAGGATATCCTATTGAAGTCAAAACAAGGAAAAGCCCCAATATTTCATCTGTAGTATTCCCCAGGGCATTCCACAGTTTCATATCAATATTTGTAATTTCCTTGCTATAGCAGTGCTCCCATGTGACCCACAAGTGACAACAGTCAGGTAGAGATGACTTTGCAAACGAGTCGTGAATTTTGCATGCACTACATCCCCTATGTTTATTATTCTGCTGGGAGCTTGCATTTCAGGATGCACTAATGAGCATCTGCAGCTCTAGCTGGCATTTATTGTCAAGAAATATATATTGTTTATACTAACAGAGAAATTGGTGGATAGTTATGCATAGTAGTGGGATTCACTCCAGCAGGTCATCTGTGCACTGCATCAGCCATTCTCCTGTGGGATGACAAATAACCCACAGTGAATGTTAAACAGTTAGGAAATCAACAGAGCAGGAAAAAAATATTAGTTAGTTTTTGGAAGGAGGAAGTTACACAGGACATGCTCTGCTGCCTACTCTTCTTAGCCAAAATGGTGGTCACAGACTCCACAAACCAGTTCATTGTACAGTGCATGCACTGTGGAACTGAATAAGAATATCAGCAACCAGAGGAACTACCAAACAATGAAAAAGAGATACAAACATATTCCTCCCAGCACATTATATGGCACAAGCTGGATATTAAATGCAACAGACCATAAAGAGTTGCTACAATGTGCACACAAGATAAGAACAAAAATATAAAGGGCAGAGCAGATATATGTTTAAAAAGCAGATATGGAAGGCAACCCAATCAGCAAAGTGCAGAACAACACAGAAACAGAACTTGGATGTTACAGGGGATAACAATTGCAATGTGAAGAGAGCCACCACATGGCATGGCCCAATATGACATGGCTGATATGATAGCAGCTAAGCCAAGGCAGCATCACATGTTACAAACAGAATACAGGAAACACAGGAGTAGGTAGGTAGCTTGCTATGGGAAGGGGGTGGTGGTGGAGTAAGGGCATCACCTTTCAAAGCAAGAACACTTTCTAGGACAGAGATAGGAAGAGGTCAGAAGCACTACAGTAGCAGGAATACCCTGTAAGTTGATGTGGCATGTTATACATATAACATAATACTCCTTACTTAACAGGATGAATGGGGTACACTGCTCAGGCTATGATGTACCCTGTGTAATCCCACTCATTATTGACTACACCGTGCAGCATCTTCATTGGCCAGTTTAGCAAGAAAGAAGACTATCATGTGGTTTAGCTGCACATGGTTATGTTGCTTATGCCATGCCTCAACCCTGTCCTTTATCTGAGGTGGGGCTATATGCCATCTGCTGATGGATATACCATATGAATGATAGATAGTGGGACTATGTCCTGATTTCATGATGCCATGGATGTTTCACTTAGCCAAAAACAATGCACAACTGACAGAAGGCTGGTTCTATTTGGCTGTGTAGAAGAACTGGATTTACATTCAATATAGTGTAATTTCTGTCTATGGAAGACACTTTACCATAGTGGACCTAATGCCACACAGTCTGGAACATGTGCAAATATTACCCCTTGGGTCACATGCCAAGAAACAATGTTGACACACAATTTTCAGGGTGGGCTCAGAAAGATGCTGACCACTGAGGGTAGCAACACACCCAGGTCCATACCCCAACCATACAGGGCACTTTAGGCTTTGCTGTACATTGCTACATTCCAGTAACACAAATGGGTATACCAGTGGGCCCAATATACCATTTATGCCCATTGTGACCATTGTGTATTTGCTGTACAGCTGTCTGAACATGTCAGGACTATGTTACATGTACCATCTATAACCAAGTATATGGACAGATTCCTAAAGCTCTTACACATGCTGATGAGCAGAAAGTCAAATCAAGTGTCCATCCAGTGTCCTGACACATGTGGAAACAGACCCCATCAGATCATATAGGACTGCCATGTGTCTAGCATAACCATAGTGCGCTACCATTCTGGGTAGAAACGAGTGGCCATAGCACCACTGATGCACGATTATGCACTATTTTGATACCTGATGGCAATAATATGGAAACATCAAGCACAAAATAAGTTGTCATCAACTGAATGATGTACATCATTCTCTTCCCTGTGGTGGTGTGTCACCTTACTGAAGGTCTGCAATATCTTCTCATCAGGTGCACTGGCATAGTATGGGATATGATGATGGTGTGGCAGTATTTTTACCAGTTAATGTACATTTCCTACCAGAACTGTTATCGCCCTCGATCGACAGAGTTCCTTATTCTTATATGTGCAGTACCGTTATACCTTGCTATTCTACTGATGCTCAGATTAATACAGGTAGCCACTAATGTTTAAAATGCCTCTTTCACTATTACACCTCAGAGTACTATGCATGCTGTCTCTCACAGTGTTACATTATTATGGCACAGATTTGGCACCACCTTAAACATGTAATGTCTGTATAATGCAATGGCAGTGTCACTGATGGCAAACATGTAGTCTCTTGCTGCTGCATGCAATGTTCACAGCCTGTACCTTTGTCTGTATGTGGTTGTTGTGGCTCCAGTATTTTTGGCTGGTGTTACCTGCCTCTGCTCACATCAGTGCAAATTGCTGTATTGATAGTTTCTTTATTTTATCCCTTTTGCCCATATAAAGCTATGGATAACAAGTGCTTGACTACAGGTGTACTGTATAATGCACTGAATAGGTTTGCGACATGCTAAGAATCACACAGTTGCCTGGAGCAACTCTTTCTATCCTCTTCTGCTGCCATCTCCTTCTTACCTCCTGTGGCACATTCTGGCTTCTACATGCATGGGCTTGTGTTGCTTTTCTTAGTAGACTAATACCAGTTCTAATACAACACACTATTCTGACAACTTATTTCAGGCAGCATATACCTGAATGTGCAATTATGTGACCACTGCACATTAATAATACCACAGCTGATATTAAGGTGGCAAATCCCATGGCTACCTAGCCTATTCCTTTGAGTTTTGGCCTTCAATGACCCCATTTCCAACCGCATATCTCTCAGTGGTGTCACATCTCTTTTCCCCTCTTAGTTTTTACTTCTATCAAAGTACATAAAGCATCTATCAAAAATACTTGAGAAACAACAATGGGACAACCACGGCAAAGCACATATATTTAATAAACAATAAGCAGTAAACAGATAAATGCTTTCGGAGATGCCTCCTTCATCAGATCAATACAAAAAATATAAAATCAGTCTGCATATAAATACACTTGAAAAATCAATTACATTAATTAAACCTTTAACCAATTAGCATTTTTCTAGACTTTAAAATAGGTTTTAAAGATATAAAACCATTTAAGCCTGGTGGAACATCAGCTCTCAAACCAGCTATCCAGTGGGTTTCTTTAACTTCTGTGGCATTCTTTATATAGGGCAAGCTATCATCTCACCTACCCATCACATTAGGAGTCCCCCAGGGCTCGATACTAGGACCCCTTCTTTTCTCCATCTTCATCAACGACCTTCATTCAGTCATCCCAGATGCTACCTGCATTCAACATGTGGATGACTTCACCTTGATTTGTTCTGACACCTCACCAGCTACTTTATTCACATTAACCCAAAATACCATCAATACAGTAGAAAAATGGCTCTCCAATCAACATCTAATCCTAAACCCCCAAAAAACTAAACTGCTCCTCTTCTCCCCTACATGCAGAATCCCCCTGCCATCCTTCAACATAACTGCTAACAATGGCACTATCATCTCCCCAGAAGCCCAAACCAAACTACTGGGTGTCATAGTTGATAACAACCTGATGTGCATATCAATCAAACTATGAAAACCATTAATAAAAAACTTGGCTCTCTTTACAGAAACAAACCTTTCCTTACCCCACTTGCTAGAGCTGCAATTGCCCATTCCCATCTGCTATCAACTCTTCTCTATGCCTCACCTCTATTCTCTAACTTAAACAAAACAGATATTAATAAACTATCATCCTGCTATAACCACATTACCAGATTTGCTACTGGCACAGCCTACCGGACACACCACTGTCACAACCTAAATCACCTAAGATGGCTTGAACTGCAAAGCCTACAGCAGTTCAACTAGCAAATAGTGGCACATAAAGTCCTTTACCAACCAGAAAATACACCTGCACTAAAAAATATTATCAGCCCCTATACCAGCACCCAGCCACTGCGATCATCCACTAGACTCCTAGTTCAAACATACAAATCCAACTACTCAGCTGGGGACTCTCTGTTTGCCAACCCTGTTGGCAAAACATGGAACAGACTCCCAGCTGACTTGACCCTAGAACCCTCACTAACTTGATTCAAAAACAAACTCAAGAAATACTTCAAAACTCATTGGATATGTCCTTGCACTAACCCCAACTAGTGACCTCTCTATTTCTTAGGTGCCTTACCTTCATCTACTTCTAAATTTTAGCTACCACTCCATTTCAGGAAAGGTCAATTGTATAACTGCTGCTCAGTGTGTCTTAAACCTGAATGTAATGTTATGTATATATAACTTTGAAAATAATGTTAAGTTTTGTAAAGTGTTTTATGATAAGTTAGTACTATATGTGCTAAATGCTGGCATTGCTTATGACTGTAATCTGCTTGAAACTAGCATTTACTAAATGTTCAATGTGTATTATTATCGTGGAGCTTTTCTCCCCGGGCCTCCGCTGAAAATGAACATATATCCAGTCGGACTATCCCGGTCAACAAATGTAAAATAAAAAAAATAAATAAATAAATGATATCACTACCTCTAGGTGCAGGAGTGTAAATATCCAAAGCCATAAATTTTAAATCATGCTGTGGAAATTCATTAATGTGTTGAGCTACTACACTTCTTTGCACATTTCTCCATATATCACCCATATGCTGTAAAATGTGTTCCTTTAACATGCTATTGGTTTTACCAACATAAAAAGAAGTACATTCTGAACAGGGTGCTATATAAATTACATTTTTAGTAGAACAGCATACATAGTGGAAACACTTATATATCCTTTTAGTAACAGGATGCTCAAACACATTATCAGTCTTAATATACCTGCATGCCTTATATATTTTATATGGATATGTACCTGCTTTGCCACTATATAATTTACCTAGGTTATTCTTATCACCAGGTCCTGATCTATAACATAACAGGCTCTTTAAGTTACAATTTCTCTTGTAGCTGAAGTTTGGCACATCACCTACTATATTTATCATCCTGTCATCAGACAGTAATATCTTCCAATTCATTTGTATTATATTCTTTATATATTTAAAATCAGTACTAAAAGTAAAGGGTATTCTAACCTTACATATATTTCTCTGTCCCTTATTAATTGAATCTCCAGTATTCTTTGAATGCCAAGGTCTACCTTTCCCATCTCTCATGGACTTAACTCTTTCTGATGCTTCTCTAACTTCCCTACTTTTGTAACCACGTTCTAACAAATTATTTTCTGTTACATTTATATGATGTAAAAAATCACTTTCCTTACTACAAAGTCTGTCAAAAATAGTTCACTCAGCAGTCAGTTTCAGAAGTGTCTGGCTTCTCACAAAAGACTTTCTGCAGTAATATTCTAGACCATACTACAACAGGTTTTAACTTCAAAAAAACCATCTAAATAAAATTAATTGCTTGTTCTGTTGTGATTTCCAGTAGAAACTCCACATACATTTAGATACAATACATACACAGAGATGAGAGCTCTTCTAAATATGGCTTGTTTTACTTGTTGCTTTACTGCTAAAGTGCAGTCACATGAATGAATGTGCACAGTACACATGACTTTAGGTGTGTACATAACACTTTCTTTTAACTTATAATGGTTTAACTGAAAATTTGTAGAATAAGATGAGTCACTTCTAAAATGAAATAATTATCAGTGTAAAGTTAAGTACTTATTACTTAAATGTAGTATTTTTTATCATTACTATGTACGTGGTGGTGCTGCGGTAGCGTTGTCGCCTCACAGTAAGACGCTGTCCGGTCCGATTCTCAGCTAGAGCGTCTTCTGCGTGGAGACATGCGTGAATGCGAGTACCTTCGTTGAAGGTTGTGCATCAGGGCTGGTAACTTGGCATGTAAAAATCAACTACCAATCATTAGCAGACCGGAGTTCCGCTGTGGCGACCCCTAACCGGGAAAAGCCGAAAGACACAACAACTATGTACTATCCCTTAAATAAAAATTTTGATCAAGCAGTCCCCCTCTTCACAAATTAAACTTCCCCAGCATTTTAACAGTACTTAGGAAGCCACTTGTGCAAATTTCTCTGCAGCACCTAGGAAAGCATCCTTAGGACTGTGTTCTAACCGCTGTGATAGAACTCGCTGTATGTCCCATACATACATACATACATACATACATATGTACGTACGTACATACATACATACATATGTACATGCTACTGGAGCTTTTGTCTCTCCTGGCTGGATCCACTGCTTGGTATTTTTCTGGATCACTAGCCTCAACCTTTCATGTTTTTCATGTTTCATGTTTTTAGGTAGAATGGTCTGGGCTGGTGATCATCTTGGTGTCTGATCCACTTTTACCTTCTGTCCTGGGACATGTTTTGGGTCTTCTGCACTTTTCTGACCAAAGTGCATAGCATCCATCCTTTTCTTGTCCTTTTTTTCTATTGGTCTGTTCGCAGTCATAATAGTGTGAAGTCTGAAGTGGGATCTAGATGAACAAATATGCTGATGACTGCAAAGTGGGTAATATAAGTACAAAATAAAAATAAAATACAAAAATATATATAATATAATATAATATAATACAATATAATATAATATAATATAATATAATAAAAATAATAAAATACATGGAAGTTCTCCAAGAACAAATACGTACCTGCTACAATGACCTCTCTTTTAATGTCATTAAATACAATATCATAACACTTGCCAAAAAAGGAAAATAATTGACAATTACAGAATAATGTTCATATCACAAAAAAAAAGATCTTGAAATATCTTAGGACAATGGTAAATGAAACTTTAAATTTTGACCTCAGTGCATTGCCTAAAAACTAAATCTTATAACCTAGTGAACAATAATGGGCATGTTCAAGTCACTCCATGGTGATCACTATAGTACTGTACACCTTGATGATATATCCATTACTGAATACAATGCTACATTCTGTAGCTTTTGGGCATGTCACATGAAACATTCTGAAAAGGTACAATGATTTCTTACAAGAAAAATCATAGGCTATAGGAATTGTTAACTTTAATCTACCCTTCCAACATAGTAATCTATCACACTTGGACAGAACCTAGCTGAAGTTTGCAACGTGTCTCTTATTGCAAACAAAATTAAGGTAACAAATGGTCACAGTTCTTCACAGTTGAATGAATAACTTTCCTTATTTAGTGTTTTACTGAACCTATCTTCCAGTTCATTATCCTGTGGATGGTAAACTGATGTCTTCAACTGTTTGACTTTTAAAGCATTGGTATAACCAATGCAATGCACTTAGCTTAAAGGGAGTGAGTGTCTTGGTCAGTAAATATACCAGTTCACTTCCAATAGCCTTGGCATTAAATTTGTGCGATGGCACTATCCTGTAAGCTTTGTTACAATGTCCACTATTGCAAGATTTTACTAGTGGCCCCATGATGTCCATAGCAATATATTCAAATGACACATCTATAATCTGAAATCCTCCAAAGCAAACTTCGAGTCCAAACGGGTCTTATCTGCTAAAGACAATCATAAGGCCTCCTTCACATATGTCCACAATCTCAAAGGAAGTACCCAGATCTGCTCAGAACTGGTGGTCAAGGACACCGCATCCACAAACGCCCTAGATATTGCCAACCCACTGGCAGACAGATTCAGTGAAAACTTCACCCCTCTGTCCCCTCCATCAGTAAATAAGGACATCCCTGCCCCCTCCTGTTATCTCTAGGGAGCAAGTCATCACTGCCCTCTCACAGACAAAAAATACAGCCTCCAGGGGACCCAATAACATAATAGGCTGCATCCGACATGAAATCATGCAGGAACTTGAAGCACCATTAAGCACCCTATTCAACCATAGTCTGAGTACTGGTTTCATCCCAGCCAAGTGGAGGAGAGCCACTGTCAGCCCTTTGCACAAAGGTGTAGCATCCACCAGTCCAGAAAATTGTAGACCCATCAGCCTAACTAGCCTGATCTGCAAGGCCATGAAGCAGATTATCATGGACTTCATTAACAAGGATATTGGCAACCTCCAAACACTCTATCCCACACCATTTGGTTTCATCAAGGGGAGGTCATGCCTGTTAAATTTGGTTGACTTCTTTGAAACAGTCACTAAAGTCATGGACAAGGAGAAGATGGTGCACACCATCTACCTTGACCTGGCCAAAGTCTTCAATACTGTTCCAACTTGGGTATAATAGATAAACTCTCTCAACTAGGCATCAGTCTGTATGTTACCAGATGGGTAGCAAACTGGTTCACTGATAGAACCTACCTAGTCAAAATAGAGGAAGCCACCTCAAGCAGTAAGATGCGTAATGAGCGGTGTACCCAGGGATTGGTCTTGGGGCTTCTGTTGTTTGGGATATACTTTTCTGAGGTGCAGGCCAAAACCAATGGACTATGGATGACCAAGTTTGCAGATGACAGCAAGCTGGGTGCTTCTTCTTCTGTGGAACAAACTCCCTCTCCACATCAAGCAGAGTACCTCATTAATACTTTTTAAGAGCAACCTGGATAACTGGAAGGGGAACACAAAATACACCCCTGAGATTCCACCTGTGTCCCAGCTGGATGGGGGCATCAGGTGCTGACTTGTCAGAACATGGACTAAATTCTTTGCTAGGCTTGTAAAGGCCTCAGGGCCAATAGCCTAGTAATGTCCTATGATCCTATGATCCAGTGATCCTATAATAAGCATTGTTATAAATTTACTGTTAAATTTTAGGAAGAAGTGCAGTTTTATGACATTTTGGAAGTAATGTACAGAAATGTTATATCTTTCATTATGCCTAGCCAATAAAATCTAGGTAATACCATCACCTTAGTTTTGTCAATCACCAGGTGAACTCCTAACACATGAATATGGCTAGTCTTATTACTAGTTTCCTATATGGCTTGGCACTAACATTTGGTGTACTATTTCCTGCACTTCTTTGCTTACTCTAGATATAAGATCATCTTTTTGTTTACTCAAAATAGAGGTAAGAAGTAATGGGAGCATATCCTATTCATGTTCACTAACTGCCCCTACACCCCTATTTATATTCTGTCTTGCCCTACTTAAACTATATATTCCAACTTTCCTCTGTTTTTCATTCAGAACCTTTGCATGAGTGTCTTGCACCCCATCCTCTGTTCTGTTCTTAAATCAACATATTAATCTGTTGTTTTACCTCTTTCTTATTGGTTGTATCTATTAAATTTATGTCTATGAATTCTCACTCTTCCAACATTTTACAGTGTTTTAAAATAGGGAATATTTTCCTAATGTGACATCAACAGTCAAATCAGGAGTTGCAACGGGATGAAATGTTTCCCTTAGAACTGTTTGAATTTCTACATTTGTGAAGACATATTTCTTTCTATCACTGTGAATGCATTTTTTTATACTAATCCTATGATTATATACAAGGGGAATCTTGACAAGGATATTCATGCTGCCAGATTCTAGCATGGCTTGAACTTGTCTCTCTTCCAAAGTACAATACATTTCACTACCTCATTTAACACACTGACAATGCTGAATCATATGAACAGCTTCATTGTAGCATGCCTATAAGTTTTCACCTTTCTGCTGCTAGAATCAGTACCAGGGGAATAGAATCTAGGGTTGCCACCTATCCATTGTTTTTCTGGACTATCTAGAAATCAAACCAATTGCCTGGTAGTCTGGAAAACACTGTACAAACTCTGGTATTCTGTTTCAAAAAAGGAAACAGACTATCGGAGTTTGTTAAATCAGCAGATTTACTTTGCTTTTTTACAGAAAAGCATTGCAAATTAGCAGAAAGCAGGCAAAACGGGGTGTTCCCCATCAGCTGATGTCATAACAATGTCACAAAATGGACGGAACATGAATGGGAGAGGGGCAGAAATAGGTGGGGTTATGGGTGATGAGAGGTTGTGGCCTTGGTCCGGTTTTAGGTACAACTAAAGATGGCAATCCTAATAGAATCTGTTTGTGTGACTCTCCTCTACTCTGCACATCTGAAACAATTTATCTATTTTGTTTAGTTTTTGTTTACTGGGTTTCTCTGAATGGGTTTAGTCAAAAATCCATTTTCAGTGGAGGCCTAGAGAAAAAATCTCCAGCATATTGCAAACATTTTTTAAACAGACATTCAGTAATATACACAAACAGAGATTACAGAATATACATTAACAAGTTTACATACATTTGGTAATTATATTACATTCATATGAAAGTAGAGGCACCTATTGGAGTATAAAGGATACACATGCATTAGTAGATGTGGAACACTGAGCATTTGAAGAGGTGTATAGTAAGTCTGTTAGATAGATAATAGAGCATGTGATTAGTGCTTAGAAATTCAAGGAAATAGAACTAAGGGAAGGAAGTGGGTAGGGCAGAAAATATTAATACTGTAGTTAAGAGGTGAGGTATAAAGCAAGTTTTGAGACAATTGCATATATGACTAGCATAAGGTTTATATTCGAAGTATAGAGGTGGGGGGTAAGCAGTGTCACAAAATAAAGTATATATAGATGGGAGACACTTGTAAAACAATTTAGGTATTGATGAAGACTGGTTGTGGGATATACAATTCTGAATAAAGAGAAATGGTTTGACAATATGGAAAACTAAAGATAACAGTGGCATTTATCCTAGAGATGTACAGGAGCAGATCCATTTCACGTAAAGTTTTAGTTGTATTTTAAATAAGTTTTCATTCTGAATAGCTTTCAGTGGTAGTGGGATGTGGTTCCATAGTTTAGCTACACTGCTTGAATATAGAGAGTCACCTGCAGTATTAGATGATTTAGAAATACTAATTAGTGATTTTTCTCTTGAGTGTAATATTATATTAGGGGGGTAGTGTTTTATTCAGTGGTTAAGGGCTGGGCACCTGTCTGGTTTATGGAGAAGTCTGAGTATTGCAGTGAGGTGGGAAAGAACACGTTGATGAGGTAGTTCTAACCAGTTTAATTTTCTGAAGGTTAGGTACTGGTGAGTTCTATTATTATAGTTTACTACAAATTTGGCTGTTTTATTATAACATTGCTCAGATTACAGTTGTGAAACCTGATATGCAATGATGATTGGGGCATCACACAGAAGAGATGGTAGTAAGAAGGTGGAGGCTATACATCTTCTGGTTATGTCAGTGAGGCAAGTTTTTACTTGGTTTAATCTTTCCACGTCTTTTGGGTTTCTAATACCATGATGGGAATGGACTCCATTCCTAAGTCAAAGTGTGATAAAAGTTCATGAAATTAGTATTGTTTCAGTCTTAGATGTTAGCCAAAAGTGCTTTTAGCAGTACCTGCAATGTGCCCAGAGTTGATGCCTTCTGCAGTTATACAGAGTTAAATGTGATGGTAGCATATCTAAATGCTACTGTAATTTTTTTTTAATAAGACCCATTGCTCCTACTACTATTGGAACTGTCTGGATATCCTTCTTCCACATTACCCTCATTTCTGCCTGCAAATCCTGGTATTTTATAACTTTGTGTCTCTCTGTACGCAAGACACTATAATCACTGGGTGTAGCAATTTCAGTGATCAGTTCTACTTTTGTCATTTTTCATGGACTATTATATCTGGCTTCCTTGAATCCATTTTTTGAACTGTTGGTAATGGTAATCCCATGTGATATAAACTTTGTCATTCTCTATAATTCTTTGTGGTTAATGTTTCCAGTGTTTCTCAGCTACTTCAGTATTGTAATGTTTTCATAATCCCCAATGCAATAGTCTTGTCACATTATTATACCTTTCAGTATACAGGTCCTATGCCATTAGTGTGACACACTCAACAACAAGGTGTGCAACTGTTTTCAGTTCTGTTTTAAAGAACCTGCCTTTGTCTGTTTCTTCCACATTTTCAATGGACTTTGTAAACTAACATGTATGTAGTCTACTATCCTGGCAACCAATGTTAACCTTTTATCTTCTGGTTTAAATTCACCTCTCCTTAACCATTCCTTCATCAGATTCTGATTGACATAAAGTTGTTCCAGGAGTTTTCTGACTTGCAACTATATTTATACTTTTTCCAAATTTCTTGCCTTCTCATCTGATCCTTCACCTTATATCCTTTATTTTGTTTTTTGGCACATTCACTTGCTGCCTGATTTTTGTTTACGTGTGGTTTGATTTCCATTCCTGCTTGACACCAATATGCTTCTGCTAAACAAAGTGGGGAAGTCGTCTTAGACTTGTTCTCCTCATGTTTTAAAACTTTCACCATGTTTAGATCTTGTGAGGTCAGCAGATAAGTATACAGTCTTACAATTGCAGATCTATACATGTAATCAATTTCAAAGAATCCAATACCTCCTTTAGAGCGGGGAATGTATAATCTTAGCATACACTGATTTTATAAATCATTTGATAACCATGAAGCATTCTTCTTGTTTTCCTGCCCAAATGATCCACAACATTTTGGGGCCAGTCAGTCACCCCAAACCATAAGTTAGAACAGTTTATTTGCATTTTTTCATGTTTTATTGCGGAGTCTTCATCAATTTCCAGATATTTATACAACCCTGCCTGCTCAAGTTCCTTTGTACCACATTCCTGTCCCAATATTATATTTTCCAGGTGCTGCAGCTTTCCTACTTTAAAGGTTGCTTTGCACATTTATCAAGACCAAATAGCATTCTTATATCATCTGAGAAAGTTTTGACCACTTGCAGTTGTGCTTTCAGTTCCTCATCTGATGAACTATACAGTTTCAAGTCGTCCACAAAAAGAAAATGAGAAGTCTTTATACTTTGTTGTTTTCTGGAAGGCAAATTGTAACCATGACCTAATCTGTTAAGTAGACAACTAAAGGATTAAGGGCAAGACAAAATAGCAGCAGTGACAAAGAGTCAACCTGGAATATTTATTTTATTTTATTTTACATTTGATGACCCGGATTGTCCGACTGAGCTGAAGAGCCTTTTTTAGTGGAGGCCCAGGGAGAAAAGCTTCAACATATACTATACAATTTTCATTATAAATTAGCATTAAACAGCAATGTTACAGGGTTATTACAAGGTATTAAGTAGCAATACAATGTTATACAGTGCCAGCAATCAGGAGTATAGCATAACTATTTCAAGATGTATAAAAAGAAATATGTCATTAAGATGAGTATAGTTATTGGGATAAATGGTTACAAAAACCCAGTTTTATCATGAGGTAGTTGCATGAAGGCAAGACAATTACAATAGAATGTTTTTCTGAGGCAATTTGCTTTATAGATTTGAGAAGAAAGTGAAAGAGTAGTCAAGGAAGATTAGAGAGAGCTACTGAGAAGAGTGAGTTACAGTAAAAGATTAGTCAAGGAGGATTAGAGAGAGCTAGTGAGAACAGTGAGTTACAGTAAAAGAGTAGTCAAGGAGGATTAGAGAGAGCTAGTGAGAACAGTGAGTTACAGTAAAAGAGTAGTCAAGGAGGATTAGAGAGAGCTAGTGAAAACAGTGAGTTACAGTAAAAGAGTAGTCAAGGAGAATTAGAGAGAGCTAGTGAGAAGAGTGAGTTACAGTAAAAGAGCAGTCAAGGAGGATTAGAGAGAGCTAGTGAGAACAGTGAGTTACAGTAAAAGAGTAGTCAAGGAGGATTAGAGAGAGCTAGTGAGAAGAGTGAGTTACAGTAAAAGAGTAGTCAAGGAGGATTAGAGAGAACTAGTGAGAACAGTGAGTTACAGTAAAAGAGCAGTCAAGGAGGATTAGAGAGAGCTAGTGAGAACAGTGAGTTACAGTAAAAGAGTAGTCAAGGAGGATTAGAGAGAGCTAGTGAGAACAGTGAGTTACAGTAAAAGAGTAGTCAAGGAGGATTAGAGAGAGCTAGTGAGAACAGTGAGTTACAGTAAAAGAGTAGTCAAGGAGGATTAGAGAGAGCTAGTGAGAACAGTGAGTTACAGTAAAAGAGTAGTCAAGGAGTATTAGAGAGAGCTAGTGAGAACAGTGAGTTACAGTAAAAGAGTAGTCAAGGAGTATTAGAGAGAGCTAGTGGGAACAGTGAGTTACAGTAAAAGAGTAGTCAATGAGGATTAGAGAGAGCTAGTGAGAAGAGTGAGTTACAGTAAAAGAGTAGTCAATGAGGATTAGATAGAGCTAGTGAGAAGAGTGAGTTACAGTAAAAGAGTAGTCAAGGAGTATTAGAGAGAGCCAGTGAGAACAGTGAGTTACAGTAAAAGAGTAGTCTAGGAGGATTAGAGAGAGCTAGTGAGAACAGTGAGTTACAGTAAAGGAGTAGTCTAGGAGGATTAGAGAGAGCTAGTGAGAAGAGTGAGTTACAGTAAAAGAGTAGTCAAGGAGGATTAGAGAGAGCTAGTGAGAACAGTGATATACAGTAAAAGAGTAGTCAAGGAGGATTAGAGAGCACTAGTGAGAACAGTGAGTTACAGTAAAAGAGTAGTCAAGGAGGATTAGAGAGAGATAGTGAGAACAGTGAGTTACAGTAAAAGAGCAGTCAAGGAGGATTAGAGAGAGCTAGTGAGAACAGTGAGTTACAGTAAAAGAGTAGTCAAGGAGCATTAGAGAGAGCTAGTGAGAAGAGTGAGTTACAGTAAAAGAGTAGTCAAGGAGTATTAGAGAGAGCTAGTGAGAACAGTGAGTTACAGTAAAAGAGTAGTCAAGGAGGATTAGAGAGCACTAGTGAGAACAGTGAGTTACAGTAAAAGAGTAGTCAAGGAGGATTAGAGAGAGATAGTGAGAACAGTGAGTTACAGTAAAAGAGCAGTCAAGGAGGATTAGAGAGAGCTAGTGAGAACAGTGAGTTACAGTAAAAGAGTAGTCAAGGAGGATTAGAAAGAGCTAGTGAGAAGAGTGAGTTACAGTAAAAGAGTAGTCAAGGAGTATTAGAGAGAGCTAGTGAGAACAGTGAGTTACAGTAAAAGAGTAGTCAAGGAGGATTAGAGAGCACTAGTGAGAACATTGAGTTACAGTAAAAGAGTAGTCAAGGAGGATTAGAGAGAGATAGTGAGAACAGTGAGTTACAGTAAAAGAGTAGTCAAGGAGGATTAGAGAGAGCTAGTGAGAAGAGTGAGTTATAGTAAAAGAGTAGTCAAGGAGGATTAGAGAGAGCTAGTGAGAAGAGTGAGTTACAGTAAAAGAGTAGTCAAGGAGGATTAGAGAGAGCTAGTGAGAACAGTGAGTTACAGTAAAAGAGTAGTCAAGGAGGATTAGAGAGAGCTAGTGAGAAGAGTGAGTTATAGTAAAAGAGTAGTCAAGGAGGATTAGAGAGAGCTAGTGAGAAGAGTGAGTTACAGTAAAAGAGTAGCCAAGGAGGATTAGAGAGAGTAGTGAGAAGAGTGAGTTACAGTAAAAGAGTAGTCAAGGAGGATTAGAGAGAGCTAGTGAGAACAGTGAGTTACAGTAAAAGAGTAGTCAAGGAGGATTAGAGAGTGCTAGTGAGAACAGTGAGTTACAGTAAAAGAGTAGTCAAGGAGGATTATAGAGAGCTAGTGAGAACAGTGAGTTACAGTAAAAGAGTAGTCAAGGAGGATTAGAGAGAGCTAGTGAGAACAGTGAGTTACAGTAAAAGAGTAGTCAAGGAGGATTAGAGAGAGCTAGTGAGAAGAGTGAGTTACAGTAAAAGAGTAGTCAAGGAGGATTAGAGAGAGCTAGTGAGAACAGTGAGTTACAGTAAAAGAGCAGTCAAGAAAGATTAGAGAGAGCTAGTGAGAACAGTGAGTTACAGTAAAAGAGTAGTCAAGGAGGATTAGAAAGAGCTAGTGAGAAGAGTGAGTTACAGTAAAAGAGCAGTCAATGAGGATTAGAGAGAGCTAGTGAGAACAGTGATTTACAGTAAAAGAGTAGTCAAGGAGGATTAGAGAGAGCTAGTGAGAAGAGTAAGTTACAGTAAAAGAGTAGTCAAGGAGGATTAGAGAGAGCTAGTGAGTACAGTGAGTTACAGTAAAAGAGTAGTCAAGGAGGATTAGAGAGAGCTAGTGAGAAGAGTGAGTTACAGTAAAAGAGTAGTCAAGGAGGATTAGAGAGAGCTAGTGAGAACAGTGAGTTACAGTAAAAGAGCAGTCAAGGAAGATTAGAGAGAGCTAGTGAGAACAGTGAGTTACAGTAAAAGAGTAGTCAAGGAGGATTAGAGAGAGCTAGTGAGAAGAGTAAGTTAAGGGCAGAAAGTAGATTAAGGTATGAGAAGTAGGGGATGTTAAGGAGGGAGAGTGCAGTGGCAAGACCAGTGACTTTTAAAGTGCTCTTTGGTGGCTGTCTTAATTTGTTTAGGATGTGTAAGGGTCCTGATTTCTAGTCAGAGCCTATTCCAAGCAATAGTGGGGTGATAGCTGTACATGTTGCGTCCAAATTTAGACTTGGGTTTGTAGATTTGTAGTAGGTCTTGGTTAGAGCTTTGGAGAGGTCTGGAGAGAGAATAATGGGAGATGAGAGGAGATAGTGCTGGGCAGGAGGAAGGCTGGTATAGGATAGATTGGATGATCTGGAGCTGAGAGAGAAGAAGCTGGTGGGGTAATTCAAGCCAGTTTATGTGTTTTAGAGAGAGACAGCGATGGGATTTGTAGGTTTGTTGGGCAGGTAATCTAGCTACCTTGTTGTAAGTAGATTCAAGTTTGGTCAGGAGTGCCAAGTTAAGATTTGTGAGAATTTGATAACTGTACATTAGACTGGGTAGAAGGTAGGTAACAGAGAGAGAGTAATCTTGGCTTCAGACATAAGGAATTTCTTGTTATGGTAAAGGAGCCCTAGTTTTAAATGAGTCTTTTTGATACAGTTATTAACAGGCAAGTCAAATCTAAGCTGATCGTCGATTGTTACACCTAAGAGCTTAGTACTGGATTGTATCTGAATGGCAGTTTTATTAAGGGACTGTATGGAGAAGGAGAGTTTAATATTGTTGAACTTTTTAGGTAGGAAGAGTAACAGCTTTGTTTTTTTTAGGCTTAAAGATGAGTTGATTGTTGGAGAGCCGTGTTTCAGCTAAATTAAAAGATGTCTGACTAGCTGAGAAGAGCTTAGAGGGAGAGTTGGTTGTGGTGATGACTGTAGAGTCATCTGCGTATTGCACTAAAGATGACTGAGGACAGGAGGTATAGAGCTGATTAGTAAAGATATTAAAAAGTAAAGGACCTAGGATAGACCCTTGAGGTACACCCATTTTGACAGGGAGAGGAGGGGAGAGTGCAGTGTGCTATCTCACTAATTGAGATCTATCAGTGAGGTAGCTGGAGAACCATGCAACAGTATCAGAGGAGAAGTTGAGGTTATGCAGTTTGTGCAGCAGAAGAGAGTGTGAGACAGTGTTGAAAGCTTTTGAGAGGTCCAAGAATAGGCAAGAAATAAGTTTATGGTTGTCCATGGCTATAGAGACAGTATTGAGGAAGGATAATATAGCTGTAGTGGTGGGTATGTATGGGTCTGAAGCCATGTTGAGTGGGTGTAAGCAGATTTTCCTGTATTAGATACTGCATAACTTTTTTATGAATACATTTTTCTAGTACTTTAGAAAGAGGGGAGAGGATAACAATAGGTCTAAAGTTGGAGATATCAGAGGACAACCTGGAATATCCCCCTTTGAATTTTCATCCTTGGGTTAATAATTTGTCCTTTATCATGGCTTAGGTGCAGAGTGGTTTGCCATGGTTTCATGGTCACTGTAATGTAATTTACCAATGTAGGGTATATCTTATACATCTGTAAGCACTACTTTATCCATGAATGTGGGATGCTGTCAAATATTTTTTGTAGTCTATCCATTCCTTACGTAGACTCTTCCCCTTTTTTACAATTTTATAATTGTCCATTGTGACTTTATTTAACAACAAATGATCCTTTGTTCCATATGACTTTTTTATTACCCTTTTGTTCTATTGCCATGATTGAGTTTTCTTCTAAATGACTATAAACTCTGTAATCAATTACAGTATATAGTTTATACATTGTCAGAAGGCAAGTTGTTGGTCAATAGTTTTTAGGATAGCTTGCAGGTTCACTCTTAAGGATGAGTATTATAGTTCCTCTTGTTAACTAGGTTAGTATCTGTTCGGGCTGAACATGTAAATAGTTCTTACTCAGGGCTAAATCACCAGAGGTTAGGTACTGTATCTGGGCCTGTAGTTTTCCAGTTAGGAACTTTTCTTAATTGTGTTTCAATTTCTCTGGCCGTTACTTCGTCCCATTTCATATCCTGTAGATTTGAACTTCTTGCTGTTTCTTTTACTTTTTCTATCCATTGAACATCTTTGTTATATTCCATGGAGACTTCAAAGATATTTCTACAAAATGTGTCCATTTCTTCTTCTTCTTCTTTTTAGTAGTATTTCTATTCCTTTTGCCTTGTTTCCCACTTCTTTATAAAACTTTTTGGGTCATTAATGAATTGCTTATTTTGCACTTTTCCTTTATATTTATCTGCATGTCATCAGAATGTGCTGTCATAAACTGGAACCTGACATGGAATTTGTCCGAAGTCATTTATAAAATTCCTTTAAATTTCCCACATAAACATTTTTCTATGCAGGTACTAGTAGAACACATGCACTCCCCATTCAGAGCTAACAGCATTGTGGTAAATCTGGACAAAACTACTTTCAGCTTTCATTAAACAGTAGGATGCAAAAGCTGTGGGTTTTTCTATACCATTCATTAACCTCTGTGACACAATAGCACCAGTTCCATAAGGTGAACCATCACATACCTGCCATATAGGCATAGCTAATTCAAATATATCAGTATACCATAAAATGTGATCCTGTTCTCTGTCACTCTGAAGACCCATTCATAACAGTCTAGCCATACCAACCTAGATCTATATTTTTGTGAAGCTTTTATTGATTCTAACACCATAGAAAGATTTAAAAAATCTGTAAAATAAATTTATCAATATAAAGCAGAACCACAGCTGCCAAATATTTTTAGGACTAGGTGGTTTTAACTGGTAACTTTCTCAATTTATTTTAATTTGCAGTATTTCCAAAGCATATTTTTCTCTTTAAAGAATTCATACTTGTCTCATTTGGCTCAGACTCCATACTCCATTAGTCTACCTGAAACTCATTTTATTCGGACCTAAACAGTCTTTATCAGTTTCATTTGTCACCAATATGTCATCTAGATAGTGCAGTGTGTTTGGGAGTGTCCATAACATTTGTTCCTCTGCCCTTAGTCACAAGGCCAGTGCAGCTTGTCATTCCAAATACCACCCTGTACCTAAACTGTCCTATCTATGTGTTACCAGTCAAAAATTATTTCAAAGCTTTGTCTAACTACATTTGATGTTATGGTTGTTTGTGCCAGGTCATCAGTGTAATATAACTTCCTCCCCACAGTTAAAAATGCAAAAATCAAAAGTATGTTATATTCTGGATGACAGGTACTATGTAGTATAACTTATGGTTATGCCACTTTATACCCTGTTATATATATATATATATATATATATTAAAAGAAAATTCCATCTTAGAACTAAACAAAAAATATTTTTCCACTGTCTTTGTTTTATGAACTATTTTAGCACCTCAGAATCACTATGAAGGCTTCTTATAAAATTTTAATATATTTTCCACAAAATGACTGCCAATGGGGCTTGACATATCAATGCAATCTTGTCTTTCTTCAGTCCTTTCTCTTCCCCATAATCCATTTCACGTTTGCTTTATATGAGTCATGCTAGACAAAAGGAAGTAGTGGTGTATTCCCTTGCTATTAACATATAAGGGGATTAGTGCCACTCACTGTCATCTTATATACCTTCTTAGCAGAACTGCTTATTTTATTTCTTTAACGGTCCTCATTTATGTGTGTTTCAGGTTTGTTTTATAGTATACTAAGGAATTATACAACTACAATCAAAAGAAAAGCTAAAGTACAGGCCTTTGTTCAAAATATCTTTTTTTAGTCCAGGATGAATTGACAGCCTATACACCACACACTTTTCCTACAGTGTGAAAACTGTCATTGCACCGAAGGATTCATGCAATTTCATGTAAAAGTGACAGCAGCTACTGGAAATAAAAGTATGCAAAAGTAATTCTGTTCTCTGGTGCTAGCAGTGGAAAGATGTTTATATATTTATATATATATATATATATATATATATATATATATATATATATATGTATATATATATATATATATATATATATATATATATATATATATATATACTTCTATATCACTGTTGCAGTATTTTTCATAGAAGGGATGTCCCACCCACCCACGAAGCCCAACACTCAGTCAGGATGAAAAACACTAAAAAAGATCTTGTATGTGCCGTACATCACATTTATGTTCCCTGTACAGAATGTAGGGCCTAAAAGAGACATGTGGACACTACTACCCATAACTTCTTTTGCCACTAGTTTGAACGACGTTTTTGCCATTTGGTTTGAATGCCCTGTTGCTATACTGCATAATTATAAACACCAGATAAATACTCCATTGTTTTCTTTTTTTTAAATTTTATTTTACTATGCTTTTTCAGTGGGGGTTGCTCTGGTCCTTACTTATTTGTGTGAGTTGTTCCAGTCTGGCTTGGCCTTTTCTTTTGTGAAGGCCCATTTGTTAGCTATTTCTGCCCGTCTGCCCTTGAATCCTCCCTTGACTTTTCGTTTTGAGGTCAAACAATTTCTTAAAGGTGTTCTGCTCATTAGGCCTCCAAGAAAAGCTATTCATCCTCCTTGGGACCTTAATTTTAATTAAAAAAAAATTGACTTGGGGTCCTTTTGAGCCTGCAGATTCTGCTTCATTTCAACATTGTACCTGGAATACTGTTTGTTACTGGCTCTTACTTCTGCTCAGAGGGTTTCTGAGCTCCAGACCCTTATGGCCATTCCTCCTTTTTTTGTTTTTTTCACAGGGACAGGGTGTCCCTACATACTAATCCTTCTTTTATGCCCAAGGTGGTCAATGAGTTGTCCTTGAATCAGTTGGTACAACTCCCTTCCTTTCTCCCTTCTCCTCAGTCTGCTAGTGAGAGGGTACTACATACCCTGGATTTGCGACAGCTCAGGTACTATTTGGATAAGACTAGGACTATTCCTAAGTCTGATCGGCTTTTTGTTTTCTTTTATCTCAGGTATTTGGGTTTGGCTGTTTCTAAGCAAGTCATCTTTTTCTGGATATCTAAGGCCATTTCCATTTTTTATTATTTTCATACCAAATCTCTATCTACTTCTGTTGGATCTAATTCCATTAGAGCTGCTGCCTCTTCTGGTGCCCTCTTCAAGGGGTTGGACACCAATTTCATCCTTGAAGCTATTTGGTCTTCAGTGCATACCTTTACTAAGCATTATAAGTTGGATATGGTTTCTAGGGCCAGAACAGGTTTTGCTGAAACCATCTTATGTGGGTTTGTTGAGGGCTCTTCTCAGCTTTCCTCGTCTTATTCTGTTTCTTGTGCTTTGTTACTCATCCTTCTTTAATGATTATTGGAACAGTATTATAAAAGGACATAGTACAGTTGTGTAAAATCTCACTGTAACAGTAGATGTCCTTTCCTTCACTGTTGCAGTATTCACTCCCTCCCTCCAGTCTCCTCTTGTTTGTTCGGAATTTTTTTTCCTTCTGGATGTGCATGGACTTATTTGTCCTATGGCAACTGTTCCTTTCTGGAGCAATTCAGTTCTAGGTAGTCCCTTTTATGCCCTACATTCTGTATAGGGAGCATAAATGTGACACACTGCACATGCAAGATATTTTTTAGTCTTTTTCTTACTGGCCGAGCATTGGCCTGCCATGAACAGGACATCTCTTCTACAAAGAATACTGCAACAGTGAAGAGAAAGCCATCTACTGTTATGGTAAGATTTTGTTTAAAATGCTTTATTTTCGTTTGTTTTATAACTAATATTGTCCTCTTTTTTTCCTCCTTACTAAATCTACAACAAAATATGACCAACTTTCTATTTTTAACTTTGGATAACTAATTTTTTTCTGAGATACAGATGTCTTGTGGCATTATGTTTACTATCTTTTCTTGCTGTTCTGCTCATATAATGATTTGTTAAACTACAGGAAAATCACTCTTCTACAAACCCGACTCCTTGATAATGACACATTATTCTATTCCTCAGACCCTGCACAGGGAAGATTTTTATTTTCCGGGGGGGGGTGAATATTGTAGGAAAGTTTTTAGCAGTTGCATTTGTTTTATAATGAATGTTGCATTCTTTTTCTCTTTACAATGCTGTTCTGTAATTTTACAGCCATATATTTCCAGTTTTCTATTCCTTACCTTTGGACTGCAGCACAGATGTCTTCTAGCATTATGTTTCTCTGTTAATGTTATTCTACTCATTAACTGATTTATCAATGTACGACACAATAACTTTTTAGCAAAACTATTTGGCAATGGCACAAGTGCTACTTATGCTCTGCGCTCTGTAAGACTTGAAAATACAACCATCAGTGATTTGAGGAATGCAGCAACCCATTCCTGTTCCACTAACTGACATTGAAATGTCTGGCAGTAAGTGTACAGGACTAAAGTTCTGCTTCCAGTGCTAATAGTACATGGCTTGAATCTTTCCCATCTTTGTTTCCTTACTATGTGACCTTGTGCAAGTCATTTAACCAGGCAGTGTTTTGGGGCTGCTGGGTATTTGGCATAGACTGCCTAATGGTTTCCTGGACTGCATACATAGCAACTTTGTATCCCTTATCCCTTTATTCAGTGCATATCACAGCTATCACAGTACTGTTTTTATGTTATGCTTCTTCAGTCTGTTATTAGCTATGGTGGCTGTAGGTTTCAACAGGTGTCCAGATAAATTAGTTTTTCAGTGCATGTCAGTTTTTCTGTAATGTTTTTCCCAGTCATAAATGCAGTGGTGATGTGCTTAATATACCAATCATTTTCTACCTGCAATGTCTTTTCCTGTTTCATTCCATTTTCAGCCCACTTCCCACAGTTGACTGCACCATATTACATTATCTATGATACTCTCTTGCTGAAGTACTCTTTTACAATTTTTTGTCATCTGTGTATGTTTTGCCCTTTTCATGGTTTTCTCAGTTTACTGTTGTCTAGTCAGTTTTGTAATCATCTCATATGAAATGATGTGCACGGCTCCTTTAACAATGCCTACTACTATTAAAGAGGGCACAACCACCCACTCATATGTCACTCTATCCCTGGCAAACTCCACAATTGTCAGACTATAAAATGTCTGTGTTTTTATGGCCCATTACATGGTTCCTTTCTGTCTGACACATTTTGAAATGTGTTGCAAGTGTTTTTTTTTTTACCTCAGTCAAACGAAGGTGAATAAAATAAGGTTGGAAATAATCTGATGAATAATGGATGGCTGGACATACTTTAATAAAAAAGTGCATTATTTTTCAAATTAAATTTCTTTATACTGTCTGACACAGCTGACTCATAGTTTCTTCGAAAACATACATTAGCACTGCCACAGCATTTTCAGTACTATGGTTTGGTGACCAGTGTGAACACAGGCAATGCCAAGGAGACAAGCACAGTGCTGTCAAAGATGATGTAGTCACAGTATGTTACAAATATGTCTGCATTTCTCCTTGTACAATGTTAAAAAGGAACAGCAGAAATTCAAGAATTTCTGCTCATCGTCTATTTTACCTAGCTATTGCACAGCTGTAGGAAGAATGGTGTGTTGATAATGCATGTAATACTTCTAAGGTGTACTGTACTGTACTTTTTCATGCCCATTTTTCTCCTGTTGTTTTTCCCAGTGTTGCACAGGAAACTTGCATCACCTTGGCTCCTGTTGTTTCATACTCCTCAGCCACATCTTGTCTGCTCTTTGTGTTGTGCTTTTAGTCTTCCCTTTCATTTATATGTCAATTCTTTTCCTTACAGAGCACTGCTTACCATATTTACATATGTAATTACTCAGCACTGCTTACCATATTTACATATGTAATTACGCAGCACCGCTTACCATATTTACATATGTAATGCATGAATGCCACAATCAAGGACCCTAAGTTTAATGTACTGATTAATGAAAAACTGGAGTGTTTGGTTTCTTTGTATCAGTGTTTCACTCTCTCTCTTTGCTTGGTAGTTTAGCCATACTTTGCCTCACCTGTACTCAGTGCTGGTTTATGTGCCTAGTGTATATGGTGCTGAAAATTATAAGTGGCCGTGTCTACCTGAAAACACCGATACGCGAAAACACTGACAACGAAATCACCGACACCATAAAACCGAAAATTCAAAAACATGAAACTTCACATGCCCGACAAACCACAATCCCGACAATCAACAAACAAAACAAATCTCCTTTCCAGAAAGCACACACACAACACAAGCACACCAAAAACCTTACAAACCTACACTAAACCTTACATACACAACTATCTATGCACTAACCTTAACCCAAACCCTAACCCTAAGGTCCGTTACTATCGCACACTCACCTAACCCGTGCCCTAAATCTAACTCACTTAACCTGCCCCTAACCCTAAAGTCTGTCACTATTGCACACTCACCTGACCCACGCCCTAACCCTAACTCACTTAATCTGCCCCTAACCCTACAGTCCGTCACTATCGCACACTTACCTAAACATGTCGGTGTTCTCAGAGTTGGGATTTTCAACTGTCAATCATCTCTGTTGTCGATCTTCCAGTGTCGGTGTTCTTGTCATTGGCGTTTAGGACTTTCAGCATTTTCAGGTAGACACAAGTGACCTATTTAGTGTTTCAACAGCACAGGATTTCAGACTAAAGTGGAAATAGAAATGTCAGGCCTACTTCATACATGTGTTCCTGGAGCTTCAGCATCATCACTTCCATTGTTTATTTACTTACATTGTTTATTTACTTACTTATTTACATTTGTTTACCAGAAAAGTCTGACTATAATTAAAACTCCTTTTCAATGGATACCAATAGAGAATAGCTCCATCCATCGTTATATATACAAAATTATTATGACAAGGTGCAAAGCATCTATTAAAGTGCAGTTATCTATATATTTATAGCAAAGATGTATGAAGATTTAAACAATGAATTAACTACACTGTGCAATACATGCACATTAAAGTAAGTCTTTTATACCAAAAACAGTTTTGGTAGTTGCAATGTACAATACAGATATTTAAAGGGATATTTTTACATGAAAAATTAATTAACTGCATATTGATCTGTCACTAGGTGTGTGTATGCACAGGCTTGTACAGACACACACATTTAATCTATTTCTCCATTATATGCACATTTTAATTTTATTTATTTTTTATTTTATTTTACATTTGTTAACCAGGGGTGTCTGACTGAGCCAAAAAGGCCCTTTTTCAGCAGAGGCCCGGGGAGAAAAGCTCCACAAAGAAAAATTACAGACACATTTAGTTATTTAGACATGATCAGTATACACACAAATTACAGGAGACATGTGTTTTTACAGTGGTATGTGGCACATAAACAGTTACAGTGGAGAGAACAAACAAAAAAATATTCATTTTAAAAATAAAGGTAATTAATAGATTTGTGGTGTACAGCTGAAATTTGGAACATAGGTAGAATACATACATAGTACACAGGTACAATACATACATTGTAGATTAGCCAGTGTTTGTGAGTAAGACTATTATCAAGTGCTCTAGATTTTGTATGTATGTGTTATCCGCTTTCACTAGCCTAGGGAGCAATCATGGCACTGACATTGCCTGATGAGGTCTTTAAAGGAGGCTTTGGATGATGTGTTTTGAATGCTTGTAGGGACAGAGTTCCATTTTTTAGCCACTGAACTACTATATAGTGCATCTCCAAAGCTACTGTAGCTGTTGGTTACTTCTAGTAGTAGTTTGCTTGATGATCTAAGAGGCCTTTTGGCTGAGTGATATTGTACTAGGTTTTTGAGGGCAGGACACGTATTGTGGAGGTAATAGATAGAATAACAGAGGCAGAGCTGATTGTAGGTTAGGAGGTTGGGCAGTTCAAGCCAGTGGAGCTGTCTCAAATCAGTACAGTGATGAGTTCTATATGAGCAATTTGCAGCAAAGCGGGTAATTCTGTTATAGCAGGCTTCCATTTTGCTTAGTTCAGTTTTGTTGAGATTAGTCAAAATGGGAGATGCATAGAGTAGGGTGGATAGAAGTTGGGAGCGAGCAATGGCTGATCTTGTGTTGTTGGTAGGAAATGGTTTGATACGGTAGAGCGACCCCAGTTTGGCATGTACATTTTTAATAGTTAAGTTGAGATGACTATCAAATTTTAGGTGGGAGTCTATGGTTATTCCCAATAGCTTAGCCTGTGCCACTGGAGCAATTGGAGTAGCATTAGTGGAGTAGATAGTGAATTGACTGTTAGTGTTTTTGTTAGAACTGGTTATAATCATAAGCTGAGTTTTCTTTGGATTGAGGATAAGTTGGGCTTTGGTAAGGTAATTTTCAACGTCAGAGAATGCTAGTTGAGTTGTTTGCAGGAGGGTGGGAATGTTTTGTGCAGCACAGATTAAGGTAGTGTCATCTGCTTACTGAATTATAGATGCATGCTGTGTGGAGGTATGGAGGTAATTTGTGAAGACTGAATAGTAGTGGTCCTAAGATAGAACCCTGTGGGACTCCTATAGTTATGGGCAGCTGAGGAGAGAGAGAATTTTCCCATTTCACAGCTTGGTACCTGTCAGTTAAGTAGCTTTGGAACCAGGTAAGAGTGGAATTTGATAGATGATATTGGTTTAGCTTGTTTAGCAGGATTTGGTGTGAGACTGTGTCAAATGCTTTGGACATATCCAAAAAAAGAGTTGACACTTGTAGGGCTTCATTTTTGAGACGGTTTACTGTGTCTGTGAAGCAGAGGAGGGCTGTAGTGATACTATGGGCAGGTCTGAAACCATGCTGAGTAGGTGACAGGATGTTGCTGTCTAGGAGATATTTTAGCATCTGGGTATGGATGCATTTTTCTAGGATTTTGGCCAGGGGGGGAGAGTAAAGCAATGGGTCTGTAGTTATTAAGTTCAGTGGAGGTCCCGCCTTTATGTATGGGTGTAACATAGGATATTTTCCAGAGTTTGGGCACATAGTTTTCAACAACTGATCTGTTTATGAGAGTGGAGACTGGGATAGCAATAGCATCTGCTGTGAGTTTCAAGAAATAGCTGGGGAGTAGGTCGGCTGCTGTTGATGAGGTTTTTAGTTTGGAGAGCATGCTTTTGACTGAAGTGGTGGAAACTGTTTTGAGGGTAAAACTTGTATCAGTGTTATTTGTGTTGGGGGGGGGGATAGTGAGGAAGGAACTCTCCTGTGATACTAAGGATAGAATTGAGTCCACAAAGTGGGAGTTGAATTGTGTTTCGATGGGAACTTTAGTGTCAGGGGTGGTTGGTTTGGGGGTAGCCTTTTGGGTGGATTTTAGTAGCTGGTTTACATTTTTCCAAAATTTTTGCGGGTTGTGTTGGTATTTAGTTTGTAATGTTGTGTAGTAGGATTTTTTGTCCAGCCTAATGCATTTATTTGCACGGTTGCGCAGTTCTTGGTACTTAGTTAGGCTTTGTGTTTCTTTGTTTTTTTGATAGTAAAGCCAGGCAGTGTCTCTGGACTTGAGGATTTGTTTGGTTTCTTTACTGAGCCAGGGGTTTGTAGAGGTTCTAACCTTGATTTTGCACAATGGAACGACAGTGTCTAGGTGTTGTAGAAATGTTTTGTTGAAATATGCTACAGCCTGGTCAAGTGGGAGGGTTTTTAGGGGGGTCCAGTCACAGTTACAGAGTAAAGTGTTGAGGACCTCAGGAGAGATTTTTTTGTGTTTCTACTGGATATATAGTTAGTGGTTTTGCATATGCTTGTTCTACTACGTATAAAGTATATTATGTTGTGGTCACTTAAGGTGTCTGGGAGACTGCCTGTGTGAGGGTACAATGTGGGGTTGTTAGTTAGGACCCAGTCAAGGATGGATTCCCTTTTAGATTTTTTATCACATCTAGTTGGAATTTGGACTAGCTGCTGGTAGCCATGGAGATTTATTATATTACTTGGTGGTTCTGATATACAGGTGAACCAATCTAGGTTGAAGTCCCCCAGAATAAGGATTTCTTGTGAGTATGTGGAAGAACACCAGGATAAGAAGTCTTCAAGGCTAGCAGGTGCATTACCAGGTGGAATATAGATCACAGTTGTGGTGATGACCTTTTCAGGGTGAAGTTGAAATTGTGAGATAAGTATGTCCCAATTATTGGGGGAGGGGTAGGAGTTTGGTAATTGACGGACAGTTAAGTTTGACTTGTACAGTAAGGCAGTTCCACCCCCTTTATGAAGTGGTCTGTCTTGTCTAATGATATTGTAGCCGGTAGGGAGAACATTCTGAGTTAGCTATGTTTTTATTTAGCCAGGTTTCTGTTAAAGCAACTATGTCTGGGGAGTAGTGTGCTATTGTGGCCTGGAGTTCATGTATTTTATTATTGATACTTCTAATATTGATATTTAGCATTAAAAGATGGTTGGTTTTGCTGCTGTTGTTGATTTGCCCAGGGATGAAGAAAGTGGGGATGTTATGTTCTGATATTTGTGTTGGAGAAGTTTGAGTTGGACAGGATGGATTTGAGCCTGGGTCGGGGTGGATATCCCCACTTATGGTGAGCCTGGAGTTAAAATGGTTATACAGATGTTGTAGTTTGGTGAGGAGTGTGAGAAAGTATTGTGTTTTATTGGAGTAGGAATGAGAGCATATGTGTTTAGTCCTGAATTGGTCCATTATGTAGTTCTTGAATAACTGTGGGCAGATATTATTATAATGTGTGGTGTCTGTATATGAGAGTGCATAATGCAGTGTTGTGCTACTAAGTCTAGGGATATTGATAGAGTGATAACTTGTGGTGTTGTAAAGAATTATGAGAAGACAGACTAGACTTAGTTGCGTGATAGTCATGGTTATAAAGTTTAAGTTGTTTCTAGGTGGGGGGTCTGAATAGGAATTATAGGGTTGCACTATATGTGGATGGGGAAGTAGTGTGGGTGATGTAAAAAATGCCTAGTGGGAATGAGAGTGATTGGGAGTATTTTGTGTGGAGCAAGTTGGTGTGGTATAATGTGATATGACTTGAGGAGCTGTGATTGGTGGAGGTGGTGTGAGGGTGAGCTGTGGGTGTGGTTGTGATTACTATAAATGTAGAGGTAGTGGGGGCGGGAAGGAATAGGGGGCAAGGCAGGGGAGAGGAGAGATCCCGAGTGTTAGCAAGGGCGAACGGAGCGGGGCAGAGCCAACCAAGACAAAAGAAAAAGTAAGTATTACTTTACAAATCTGAACACTTTTAAAACAAATTCCTGAGGTCTAATGGCTTACCGGCAAGCAGAATGTAATTGCTGAGGAGCACTTGTGTCCTGGTGGGAGACTAGAAATTTAAAGATGGCTCCATGCTCAGCAGGATTCTAATATAGAGATAGCACAAGGGGTGTAAACCAGGTGGAATGCAAAGAAACCAGAGAGGCAATCAGTGGAAATCAGTGAAGGCCTCAGAGGGGGTAAGTAATAATTCAAACTACCTGTAAAGTGAAGGAGAGAAGAGACAGCAAAGTTTATTAAGGTTGGGAGCGTGTCTTCACATTGACTTGCTGATTAGTAACCAGTTTGTGCACAGATTAGAGTAGGGAGATACATTAGCAATGAAGGGGAATGTATAGAGATGCAAATAAACAGGTGGGACTCCAACTGATACAAACTAAGGCAGAAAGCACTGAGAGGGCTGCTTGATAGTTAATTTAGCCACAGGGATGTGAATTAAATGTATACTGTCTATTGGACAGTTAGGATTACTATACTAATGGTGGGGGGGGGGACACAAGGCTACAACAGTCAGTTTTATTAGCAAGCTGAGAACTACTAAGAAATACTGCTAATATAATAGCTTCACACTCATAAAACATACAAGTGGAATGCCTGGGTGGACTGACCCTGCTCTTGAGGCTCAAAATGTATATCCTTGTTTAGTTTGCAATACTGATTCCTTCTTATACTGTATGGGTGGAGTGGTAGCCGCAGACTGCAGATTTGCTTGTGTGCTCCTGCTCTTGACGCTCAAAATGTATATCCTTGTTTAGTTTGCAATACTGATTCCTTCTTATACTGTATGGGTGGAGTGGTAGTCGCAGACTACAGATTTGCTTGAGTGTGCTCAGCAAGCAGAATGTAATTGCTGAGGAGCACTTGTGTCCTGATGGGAGACTAGAAATTTAAATATACATACGTGTATGATGCGTGCAACACACATGTACTTCAGAGAGAGAGAGAGAAAGACAGAGATAGTTAATGTACTTCTGATTTCCCTTTCCTAATGTTTTAATAAAAGGGCACATAGAACATGTATACTAAAGTAAGTTCAGTGGTATAACATGGTTGCCATGAATGGAAATATTTACTTTGTAGGCTAGAAAATGCTTGTCCACCACCTGTGTAACAACTGACTCAAAGTCAGTGGAAGAAGTTTCTTAGCATAGATCTGTGCACCAGATATGCATCCTCCTCTGGAAGGATGTCACAAGAAAACATAAAATAACTTCTTATAAACAATATCAGTGCACCTGTTGATATGGTTAACGCCTGTCTCACTTCCTGCAGAAAAGTCCTGATTTGGACAGTTCTAAGAGTGAAAGGGAAGGTCTACAAGAGGGTAGTGAGACCAGCTATGTTATATGGGTTGGAGACAGTGGCATTGACAAAAAGGCAGGAGTCAGAGCTTGATGTGGCAGAGTTGAAGATGTTAAGATTTGGACTGGGTGTGACGAGGATGGACAGGATTAGGAATAAGTATATTAGAGGGTCAGCCCAGGTTGGAAGGTTTGGAGACAAAGCCAGAGAGGCAAGATTACATTGGTTTGGACATGTGCTGAAGAGGGATGCAGAGTATATTGGGAAAAAGATGCTAAGGATGAAGCTGCCAGGTAACAGGAAAAGAGGAAGGCCTAAGATAAGGTTTATGGATGTGGTGAGAGAGGACATGCAGGTGGTTGGTGTGACAGAGCAAGATGCAGAGGACAGGAAGAAATGGAAACAGTTGATCTGCTATGGCGACCCCTAACTGGAGCAGCCGAAAGAAGAAGAAGAAGAAGTGTGTGTGTGTGTGTGTGTGTGTGTGTGTGTGTGTGTGTGTGTGTGTGTGTGTGTGTGTGTGTGTGTGTGTTGGGAGAGCATGAAAATGGCAAATGTGCTGATACTTTACAAGAATTACAAGAAAAAATATTTTCTGATTTTTTTTTAAATGTCATAGACATCTTTGATACTCATCGAAGTCATCTTAATATATAAAGTAGTATAAACAACAAACATTTAAAGTTTAAAGCTTAGCATTTCAGTACTGTGATGCTGCTTATAAATGCATTGACTGGTGTAATTGCTTTGTTTTGCTCTGAAAGGCATGGCTACATTGGAAGCAACCGTGAATCGGTGTAAGTTTTCTTCCTCTCTGAAATAAAGACAGTGAAAAACAGTTTTGCACCTCTGTCTTTTTTATAGCAGCTGCTGAGCTCCTGACATCAGCAGGAATAATGACCCATATAAGATTTAAAGTGGTGTGTTCTCAGTAGAAAGTAACTAGTTTTCCATAGCATCATTAGAAGTATTCCAATTTCCACATGTTGACTGCCATGCTCTATGTACCTTCAGTTTCAGGGCCATGTACCACATTCATTATTTAACTCCCTAAGGTGTGCTAAGATCACCATATAGCTGCTTTTAAATCACGAATGTATTTATTGTATGCCAAAAGCCACTGTATGTACTCTTGTGCAATCATTCTGTAAGCCAAAGTTACACATTTTATTTTAAAGCTTCTAACTGTACTGTTTAAATCTTTCATTGTAAAATCAGTAATCCTGTTCTTCACCATTGCAATGACATTGCCTTTAGATAGAATGCTTATGTATAAATATAACTGTACAAAATATTGCCTCTTGACTGAGAAATGTCCTCCTTGTGTAAAACATCACTTTGTACTGTTTTGTATAAATGCTTTAGGTGTAAGTCACTCACTACATAATCAATAAATAGTATCTTGTTACTGGAAAAATCATCTAGCGTTGATCTGTATAAATCAATCATGTGCATAAATCAGATAACACAACTCACCTGATGTATGCATTTTCAGTAATTATCCCTTTTGTAAAAAGCAATTCTACTGTTTTAAAATGAATCATTTGTAAGCAGAATCCCTTCATTTGACTTGTTTCGTAATATAATTTATGTTAGACCATTTGCCACACAAGATCACTTTCTCTAATGATTGCACTCTGTTACTCATACACACTCAAAATCCACCATCTATAGTCATAACAAAATGAGGTTTCATCTCACATGCTGTGCTGTTTTTTTTTCTTCCTTTCTTACAGATTTTGTGGCTCTATCCTTGATATCTCCCTGCACAGATAAGACAGACTTATTACCACTTTGTTGTATCTGAATTAAATGCATTCACCATCTAGTAAAATAATGCCAGAGAAAGCAGTTAAATCTGTTATTTACTTGTTTCATGATAATTACAGAAAATGCAGCCATGGAATGTGCCCAAACACACAAGTATTTGCATATTATTATCAAGCACACTATACATCCTGTCACCCTTTCATTGTTTGTAAAATGCATATTGATAAAGTATGTATATCAAGTGACATATCACTGCTAAGGTTTCTAGAAAACCATGCATCCTTCAGTTCTGTGTTAAAAGTATAACAGCTTCAGAACAGTCTGAGTATCAAAGTAGTAAATGATCTTCATATCTCAAGCTGATATAAAAAAGCACAAATAAGAATTTAATTCATGGGAAAAACATTTCTTTGGGGGCAGTTAGAAGAGAAATACACACATGCGTGCACACACACACACACACACACACACACACACACACACACACACACACACACACACGCACGCACGCACACACGCACACACACACACACACACACAAACTGTCTAATATATCACAAATTGTCTTTTTTTTATTTATTCTAACTTCTTTTTTTTTCCTTTTTTAAGTAGAATATTCCAATTTTGCCATTTCAGGTGTTACTGAGGATACATGATATGTAACTACAAATAACAATACATATTCAAGTGTTTCAGTTAAGCAGGATCTTACTTGATACCTCTGTGCTATAAAATGTAGTGTGATAATGGCAGGCTGGTACTTTTGAAAATGAAGTTCACTGAAAAAGAATCAAGACAGTTTGAATCAATGATCTGTAACACGTGGGGAGATTTCTACATCCTAAATGCTTTACTTGCTTAGATTAAAGAATACTTCCCTGTCAGACTAGTCCTTGTCTGCCTAACCAAGGTAATTAATTAAAAGAAAATACATCAATACACCTCTGGATGTCATTTGCTGAATAAAGTAATGATATCTGCATCACTAAACACAAAAACATGAAATGACTAAAACAGTTATATGCCTCACATTGAAGCTACAGTGCTAGCAGCAGGTGTGGTAAGGCCCCAGCTACCCATAAGTACATGCACCACATATTTCTGCTCTTTTGCAAGATTTTCTTTGACAATTAGCTGTAAATTTATATTATATCATAGATAGGGTTACCACCTGTCCTACTTTGCGAGGGACAGTCCCTCTTTGCGCAGTTGTGTCCTGCAAAAATATTGTAAGAATGGCAACTGTCCTGAAATATTAGGGCAAAATTATTTCCTATATTTTATGTTATAGTTGCATAAAACAGTTATTCTGTATCTGAAACACCTAAATGTTATAAGAAATAGAATAAGCAACTAAAATGCTACAAGAATAAGCTTTTATTTAGGCAAAAAAAGTGAAGTTCTGTCCCTTGTACTGGCAGTGGGTATGTTTTGACCTGCAAAATCTGATGTTTGTATGTCAATTGTCCCACTTTGGCCATCTGAAAATGTGGCAACCCTAATCATAGAGCAAAAGTTGTAAACATGGCTCAGAGCTTGTTACATACCTCTCAACTGTCCAGATTTGTGCTTCATATATTTGGTCTGTTCCTCATAAAATCTGTGTTTTTCTGGATTTTTGTGGCAAGTCAGTGAGGACTGAATTCAATAAATAATGACATATATTTGAGTTTCAGGTTTTATATCCTTCAGAAAATGCATGGTAACACAATACCTTTTATTCTACCAACTTTCTAAGTTTATAACAGCAATATTTAAAATGTGCCCCTATTTTTTGGGGCTTTATCCCCACATTATTTCTGGCTTTGTCCAGATTTTTTGTTTTAAGAGATTGAGAGCTATGCTTGTCTGGCTGTCCTGATGGCAATTCTTATAATTAAAAGGTGTTTATGTTTTGTGTGCCTGCCTGGGTATTCTCCAGGTAATTACCTTTCCTTCTGCCTTACAAAAGCATGTTGTCTGATTGGCTGTACTGAATTGTCTGCATATATTATATTTACCCTCTATGGACCAGCCCACTTACCAAATTATCAAATTAAAATTTAAACTTTGATTTTATAATTGAAGGTGCAAGTCCTTTAGTTGAAGATTGCTATATTCTATTAGAAACTAAACACTTTGTTATGCTTCTCTCATGGTCAGGTTACCATAAGGAGCATATTTTTACTAACTTCACACCTTTAATTCCATGATGGTGGCTTTTGGCTATTAGCTTAGTAAGAATCTATTAACCTATGCAAACATTACATCTGCTTTTATATGGTAAGTGATAACATAAGCCGCCACTGCTACAAACTTATATATAATTTTTCAAGTGGGCTGACCCTACTGTCAAAGGTATAAGATTCAGTATCAGTTAAAAAAAAAAACAAGAATGTTTCTGCTTCCTTCCATTGTCCTTGCCTAAATGGAGCATGCAGTACATTACAAAAGTGAACATTAACCTGATGGTATGTGACACAGGAACAACAGGAGCACAGAATCTGCAAGCGGAAAAAGTTAAACTTTGCTGTCCTTCTAGCTCAGTGGCCCCACAACCAATTCTGGTTATATAACTGTATAAGGTGATCCTAGCAGTCTGTGTGATACCCACATCCAGTTATTTTCTGCCACTTTCCTTTGTTTATTCCTCATTTCTTAAAATGCTAAACTCAAAGCTCTAGCTGTGAAGTGGGAACCCTAGTTGTGCACCCATTTGATATCCTCATCCCACTGTCTGTGACAATTGCTGGATCTATATGACAGCTTGTAAACTATCCAGCTGTTTTACAGAAGTCGTACCAGCTTATCTAGCAACCACATATAACACTGCTAGCTTTACATGAAAACAATCTTACATTGTGCAAGCTGTTAGCCCATTCAGTGCCCCATCCAAGTTGTTACCCAAGCCTTCCCACCCCTTCCTTCTGCAGCTCTGGGCAAACTGGTAGAATTGTCACCTTTCCAATGGAAAAAGCATTTCCTGATATGCCAATGAAATCTCCTTTATCTTGATTATTTAGTTTCTTCTTCAAGTGCACTTCCACATTTGCAAGAGCCACAGCTGTTTGAAGGATTGTAAGCTACATTTTTTTATTATCTCATCTATCTCTATTCCAGGGCATATTTTCTTAAGCATATTCTTTTTTTTTTTACATTTAGCTAGCTAAGTGTGGAAGAGTGGCTTCTGTTCCATATCAGCCTGACATTATGAAAGCCCTCCTGCTATAGCTCTCAACTTTCCATCGCCAAAATGAGGAACATTCACCTTCATAATGTGGAACAAATGGGCAAAATGTGGAACACATACTAATGGCTTACTAACAACTTCAACTAGGAAGGTCATAGGATGGTTTCAGTCCTGTTTCTCCTATATCTGTTACTCAAGAGAGCTTGGGAAGGGAACTAGATCACCTTCATAGCAGGAGTGGGTATGTATGCAGTGTAAAAAGGCAGCAAAGTTAGGGGGCCTGTGTGGTGCAATCACTGTAACAGTTAATGTGGTGATGTACTTGGGATGTGTTGCACCATAACTCACCTGATTTGGGTAAAGATATGCCATAGACATTGTGAGGAAGTCATCACCATCTCTGTGATAATGCACATGTCTATGCTGCACTCACCAAATGCTCACAGCTGTCTTTATGGTATCAGTCAACTCTAAGGACCATTTTGGGAATACCCCTATAATGTTCCAGAAACCCTTCCACCTGACAGAGGTGAGTAGGATCCTTGTCATTCCTATTCCAGCCCTTGTCCACTCCTCCAGCATATAGGCCACTATTGAAAGCTATGTCACCTGAGTCATTGTCAGAGTTTCTTCCCCCATACCATGGAAATTACTTCTCAGACACTTTTGTTAAAAATCTGCAATTTTCTCCTTGCAAAATTTATGTGTGACATATCTGAGCTATCCTTATTAAACCCTTGCTGTGCCTCTAGGCATTTCAGTAGTATGCGACTTCTCTAGGCATCTATTATTTTCTGCTGATATTTGCATTAATTATTCCAAAACCATGCTACATACAAGCTTATGTGAGACAACACAAGTGCATTGATACTTGACCCACAACCAACTGTTAAGTCTTCAATTGCCCTGTTCAAACCCCCAAACTGGAGCTCCCTCAATTCAAAGCTGAGGCAAAAAAAAGGAGATTAAAGAAAAAGAAAAAAAAGCTTTTCTTTTCTGAAACCGTATCAAGCTGCTTGCTACAAATGTAACAAGCAGTGTAGTACAGTTATATCACCATATACCAAGCACTTTAGCAAATGTTGCATCTACACTCATATATGAAGCCAGTACTGTACTACCGCACACTCTACACCTGCCAGTAGCACCTGCTGACAGCTTATACCTGGGACAGCTGCCCCATTCACCCCACCTTAGTTATAGCTGTGACCTGACCTCGGTCTAGCGCAACTAAAGAGGTATCTATCGTATATGTATATTGTCATCATTTTCATATTTTCATAAATAGCTCAACAGTCAAGTTTCACAGACAAAACTACTTAGCCACATATAAAAGTACACATTTTAATGAATAAAATGTTGAGAAAATGTGTGCAGCTTGAGTGGTTACAAAATAATATAAGATGTTTACAAAAATTATAAAAAAATATTATTTACTATGTTGATTGCACTTTATGAAATGTACTATAGGACCTAGAATGTAATGAATGTGACCACTGTGAAGACTTGCTTGCACTGAACAGTTTGCAATTAACACTTCCTTACTAAGACTTATGGTTCTGCAGCCATGGACATTTGTTTGAGTTGTAAGGATGTAACTTGATTTAGTTGAAAGGCTCATGCTGCAACTATTGGCAGTTATTCTACAAACTAACAGAGCTTCATTAGAGGGGAGACGGACAGACAGGCAAGACTGTTTTTCACTATCTGCTGTTGAACATTTTCCCCAAGTGCAGCAACTTTGGAGTAAGAATAATAAAATGTGAGACTCATAAGGGGCGCAGGGCTGAATTTCTTTTATTGTTTTGTTTTTATTTCAGTTGCTCATAAATCTCACAGCCTTGAGTACAATAGTTATGTGCAAACATATAATTGAGCTGCAGGTTTTGTCCTATATTTGGTGGGGATTTATGAATCAGGGTGTATTGTTTAAAAGGATTTCTAAAGGGAAACATTGTAATGTTTCATGGACTAAAACCTATAAATATACAAAAACTGCTAACAGAAAAAGGTGATATCCAGCCCTGTGTCCAGTTGTACGTACAAGTAATATACAAGTAACCCTCTGCAGACCCCTCATTCATAATTCCCATGCATACTTGAATAAAGTTGTGCTTTTATAATTCAGTACTTTGTAGGATTCCTTCTTTTCTAACCTGTGATTTTAGCCTAACTTTTTTGATCTGATAAGCCTGTCCATTCCTTCCTCCCTTCCTTATTCCTTCTTTGAAAATTAATTTGCAAATAATCTAAAGACTCGTACAATCAAGTACTATCCCCTCCTAACTTTTCTATATGCTATATATTCTGGTTAATTTAGCTATTCCTCATAACTAAGCCCTTGTATTCCTCCATGATTTCCAGATGCTTAAAGAAAGGGGCACAGCGCTCTGTATATGGCATTTACCTTTTATATACAGTGCTGTTAGCACCTCATGGTTCCTTAAATCACTGCTTCAGGTGGTGTATCTCAATGCGCTTTTAGCCTCTCCTATCAATCTTTTCAATGATGTAAAGCTGGAGTGATAATAACTTTCAGATTTCTTGTTTATTTATCAACATAATGTTTGATTGTGCTATGCAGTATACTCTCTATGAATTATTATGCCTAAAGTGCAGAAATCTGCAAACTTCAACTTCCATCTGTCTACCAAAACCTATAACTTCCTTAAATTCTCTCATCCTGACAAGCTACTGTTGCTCATTAATGTCACATTAAAAAAGACAACATTTTATTTAACAATGTAGCTTTACTTAGACAAGTATTCCAAAAAGTACAGGGCCTAATACTGTACCCAGTGGTATCACACAATTCACTCTTCTTAAAGCAGGTGAAGGTCTGTCATCTACCACCATCTGCATGCTGCCTGTTTGCCAGTTTTGATTCCATTCAGAGACTTTTGTCCCAGTCTCACAGCACTTTCTGCTACAATCTCCTATAAAAAATGAATTTGTGATAAATTTGCAGAAAAAACGGCGATCTGTTTAGTCTTGCTAATGAATATATGTAGCCCTATATGCTTTTGTCCATCCCAAGAGCCAAGTCCTCTGCCCTTCTAAACAACCCACATTTTCTTAAATATCACTGTGGTTTCACACTTATCCATCCTTCTTGGTAATTCTTGCTAGTTCTGTATTACTCCTTCTGTAAATAAATACTTAATAATAGTTTTCTTAAATGCTCCTACTACTTAGCTGCTTTTCATACCCACTTCTTCCTCCCCTGTATTTTTTACTACTTAGCTGCTTTTCATACCCACTTCTTCCTCCCCTGTATTTTTTACTACTTAGCTGCTTTTCATACTCACTTCTCCCCCCCTGTATTTTTTACTACTTAGCCGCTTTTCATACCCACTTCTTCCTCCCCTGTATTTTTTACTACTTAGCTGCTTTTCATACCCACTTCTTCCTCCCCTGTATTTTTTACTACTTAGCCACTTTTAATACCCACTTCTTCCTCCCCTGTATTTTTTACTACTTAGCTGCATTTCATACCCACTTCTTCCTCCCCTGTATTTTTTACTACATAGCCGCTTTTCATACCCACTTCTTCCTCCCCTGTATTTTTTACTACTTAGCCACTTTTCATACCCACTTCTTCCCCCCGTGTATTTTTTACTACTTAGCCGCTTTTCATACCCACTTCTTCCTCCCCTGTATTTTTTACTACTTAGCCGCTTTTCATACCCACTTCTTCCTCCCCTGTATTTTTTACTACTTAGCCGCTTTTCATACTCACTTCTTCCTCCCCTGTATTTTTTACTACTTAGCCGCTTTTCATACCCACTTCTTCCCCCTGTATTTTTTACTACTTAGCCGCTTTTCATACCCACTTCTTCCCCCTGTATTTTTATAGCTGCCATTCTCTTTGCCAGCCATCTTACCACAATGAATGCACATATCATGTTATCAGTAACCCTTCCTCCTAAGGGAGAGTATGTACCCAAATCCCCATTTGTGTGGTTATAACCACAACTCTTTTAACTACTTTCATTATTTGTTTCTCCTCTTTAGCTCCTGGTTCACCCACACCACCCATCAGCACCAACAACAGCAGCCAACCAACCTAGCAGTTTATTTGCTGACTCCACCCCTTTCTGGCACTGCTCTGTATGATTTAGTCCTGGCGTCATCAGAATCCCTGAGCAACTTTCTGATTATATTGTATATAACAGATCACTTGACTGTCTGTGACTCACCCTTTGGGTACTCCATTCAAAGTGTACAACCAAACTCATTGTTATCTGTTAAACCATACTTTAATCTCATCAACATGTTATGCACGCTAATGCTACAGTAGTAATCTCAGTACTAATAGATGAAGTACTTAGGTAAATTACACCCTCGTGTTCACCCATATCTTATTCTCTTGTCAGCTGGGCAGCGAGCAGTAGCAGGATTGACTCACATAACCTCCTCATGTTATCTTTCATCCTGTAACTCCATACTTTTCAATAATCTGGCATTCTGTTTTGATCATATTGCCATATGGTTATTAGTATTGGAAGCCTAATTAGTCTGTATGCATCTGGACCCTGTATAGGTCCATCTTTGAGTATAGGTGTAAGTATTGCTCTTTTAGAATCTACTAGTTCCATTCCACTGTTGAGTGATAAAGAGAATGGTCTAGTTAGTTGTCGACTTCTTACTAAATACTCCAGTTGGTACTCAGTCTAGCCTGACAAATATGCACTGCCTTGGGGTTAGAAGTTCATCTAATACTCAGTGCTCTTTTAATTTATAATGTGCCCAGAACTACCTACCAGTAATATTAATTCTGTCAAAAAGAGACATCTTTCCCTTTTGTTTTTCTTCAGAAAAACAATACAATGCCCACATTGCATGTCTCAGCAATTCTATTGGTTTACCAATAAGATGTTCTTGATAATTATACAACATCTAGATTCATACACTTTTTTTTACAGCTAATAATTAGAAAAAACAAAAAGAAGGTTGTTTTTTGCTTCTGACATATCCCTTCCTAATTCAAACTGACCTTAATCACCCTCGCTGCATTAACAGTCTTGTGCAGATTTTTCATTTCAGTTTGCATACCAGTGTATTATTTCCCTAAAACATTTGTATATTCCTTTCATCCCA
Organism: Protopterus annectens; assembly: GCF_019279795.1. Classification (NCBI taxonomy): domain Eukaryota; kingdom Metazoa; phylum Chordata; order Ceratodontiformes; family Protopteridae; genus Protopterus; species Protopterus annectens. Next base: position 1,428,706,277 of record NC_056743.1, on the reverse strand, counting down.
TAGATTTTTCCTCTCAGTTTCTCCATCACCATCAAGATCCATATTGTACTTTTTTATCATCACTGTTTTATCCCGGTAAACAAAACCAAACAATTGGATGAATGTCCACTGCTCAGACTCCATCTTCAATTAATTTTTGCCTTGTACATTTATGTGTTTGTGCAGTATTAATTCAATTCTCATTTTGAGTTTATTTGTTCACTTTTTGCCGAATACTATTTTCCATATTCTTTCTCTCCCTGTCCTAACCTTCAAATATTCAAGTCTGCATTAAGCATGTTCCAGCCTCACTAGCATTAGTACTTTTTCTTTTGCTGCAGTTTTAATAATTAAGTCCAGTTTTAATAATTAATTCCTTACTTCTTTTTCTTTAGGCAGTGATATAAAGCACTTTCATTTCAGCTCTTAGCTATGTCCACCCTATTTTTTTAGCCCGAGATCCTCATCTACTGAAGTTACTACACAATGATTGCTGAAGAAAGCATCACCAAATGTGTTCCACCCTATTACTTTCTGAAAGTTTTTTACTCTAGCGGTGAATCTGCCTCTGCAACAGCCCAAGTTTCTTTTACTTTTTGTGTATTTAGATTCCTATCGCAAAACATGGCATAAAACTGAGAAATCTTTTCACCAAAGCTTCTAGTATGTACAACTGCCAATATTTAATTTGATTTTTTTCTTGATGCTGGCTGTGTGTTGGCCTATGCCTTTCAGCAGTACATCTATTTTATGCATTTTATCTTACTTCGTGTTGTTATGACCCTTATCTCTCATGGTACTATTTGTAGTCTTTCTAATATTATGAGATGCTGCTTCCTGAATGAAGGTTCTGCTTTTAATAAAGAAGACTTTACAAGCAGCAACATGCTGTTGAAATAATATTTCACTGAAATTAAAAAGCTGTGAGTTCCGAAGTGTCTGGAGATTGAATGGATTCCAGCTAACTGTGTGAAAGCAAGCATTAAAATTATTTTAATACTGTACAGAAATACCTGTTCTTTTCTGCACTCACATGACTAGTATCTGATTCCTGATTGGAGGCGCTGCACCTTCTGAGGAAGCCCTGCAAGCAACTTTTCATGAATGGAACCATAGCGGAATGCTTCATGTGTGTACAGCACACAAAGATATCATACCTTTGTACTGAGGGAAGTTTGCATGGTCACACATGAAGCTGTGAAGCCCTCTTATCATGAAAAACAGATTAATGCGCTCACTACCACAACGCTACCACTACCGCTACTACCATTGAAGTTCCATTATGTAATTTTAATGCATTAGTGTTTTATTGATTCCCCATTATGTTTTTGCATAGTAACTGTACTTTCTGATGTTGTTACAGAACTATATTTTCTCAGGGTAACTATTTGATCTATTTAAAGCAGTTGGACATTTCACCTAGAAGTAAATATGGAAGCCTATTCTTCTTCTTGCATACAATCTTGGATTTAGAAATTAATATTGTAATTGCATCAAATGCAATACTGCGGTGTTGGTGTAGCGATAGCGTTGTCACCTCACAGTAAGATGTTGTCCTGTTCGATTCTCAGCTAGCGCATCTTCTGTGTAGAGACATACATGAATGGGCGTACCTTCGTTGAAGGTTGTGCGTCAGGGCCGGCAACTCAGCACGTAAAAATCTACTGCCAATCATTAGCAGACCGGGGCTCTGCTGTGGCGACCCCTAACCGGGAAAAGCCGAAAGACACAACAACAACAACAACTGCATCAAATGCAATCTTGATGTCTATAAGAATGACGTTTCATCACAATACATTTGTGAAAATGGTACTTATTTGATGGATATAGAAACCAGATTTTTTCTACTACACTGTGATCTGGATAAATCTACTCTAGATAGCTTCTAAGTCATCAGTTCTTTTTACAGTCTCCTCAGTGGCGTACTTCCTAACAACAACATGTATGAAACTTTTTCCCCTAATTAAAGTGCCCTGTGGATGGCTCTAGCAAAAGCAGGTATAGCTGACAGACCCTAAGTGAGTTATCATTCAAATGTGACAGATTATATTTATTTTAATAGCATGACTGCTTTTACACAGGCTAACAAATCTTTCTTTTAAAAACACAAAGGCATGAGGACCAGGCTAAATTCATCAAGTTCAGCTTAGTACATATACAGAGGTGATTGTAACATCACAAAAGAATTATAGGGAAACATTTGTTGGTTTCAGGTGACATTTTGGCGATGTCATTCACACAGTATATAGATTATATTACTAAATCATACATTATTGTAGCTACTCCTTCTGAATTTCACCTAATTGATTTGCAAGATGTGCAAACAAAATTGGATAAATGAGTTAAAAAATATAGTTGTAGCATTATCCATGCAGGGATCAATGATCTAGTTTATACATGTTTGAAATGTGCGGAGACAACTAGTGAAAAAGCAAGACTTCACATCTGAAAGTTTGAATGTTTGTCTCCTTTTCCAAATTATTTTCCATACTTACCTTGAACTAAAGCTTCACAAAAATTCATTGAGATATATGTAATTCTTATGATGTCTTTATTACAACACAGAATACTTCAGAGAAAACTTTTGTGCTTGTGATCTTTTTTCATTTTGTTAGCAAAAGCGCTAGATTTTTGTCTTGTTTACTTAAAAATGTATTTCATCAACAATCTAAGCTCTGCATAGGCTTCCATTTCTCTTTGGTTTTATGTGGCAAATGCAAGGAGTCTTCAAATGTTTGAATGTATGTCTGAGCATGGTTGACCAAACAGACATAATAATCATTGCTTCATGCATTAACAGAGCCCCTGATATTTCAGGTTTTGTTGAATAAAAAGTGAAAATAACTAAACAATCCAAGCCGATACTGCTGCTACTTAGCTCGGACAGAGCTCCTCTACACATTTTTGAAAGTTATCTTTTGGGCTGCTTGTGGTGAGGAAGCTTCCCCAAACCGTTTTCAGTGTGCACACCTGCAAATTTGGCGCCAAAATGGATTTAAAAGGGAAATGAGAATGTTTACTTGCAGGTTCTGATGAAGTCTGACGTGTCCAGATGAAAGCGCTAAACCTGTGTTCAATCTTGATGTGAAGATGCGTATCAGTGTGGAATAAATATTTCGTTTATAACAGTTTCTTGCAACGTTTCTGTAGCTGAACCCCAGCAACTACTGTATGTGTAGAGGAGCTCTGTCCGAGCTAAGTAGCAGCAGTATCGGCTTGGATTGTTTAGGTTTTGTTGAATACCAGAGTGTTAGGTTCACAAAAAAAAGAAAGAAGCATGGAGGTTTTATCACTAACAACAGATCAGTCTAGAACCCACTTTTGACAACTTGAGTAATAGTGACTTTACCTTCTGTGTGTGTTAACTGCTAAACTGGTCAAAGGTTTATCACAGCAGAAAATATCTTTCTTGCATCTTGAAATGCCAATCATTTTTATTAATATGTTTCAGACCAGCTGGTGAAGTGTCTAGCATTGTTGCCACTCAAGAGTTTGTTTCTTGGCTGGAGTGCTTGCATTCTGTCCAGAGTCTGCATCTGCCCACCCTGTGTTGTTCACATGAGTTTTTGCTGGGTGCTGTCATGAACCAATATATGTCAACTTGAAATCCTCCAGACTGTAAGTATATGTGTTTTGACAGACTGACAACATATTCAGGATTAGTTTCTTTGCCTTGTGCATAATAAGTGCTTCAGATAGGGTCCAGATCCCCCAACACTCTGAATAAGATAAAGTGGGCAGTGGAGAATAAATGAATGATTGAATGAATGCTTCAGAGCCAACTAGAAGCAAGGGATTGTAGCTATAAATAAGGATGGTCTGCTTACAAACAAGAATGTATCAATATCTTTGGAAAATTCTGCCAATAATTACATTTTTTTTCATCAGCTGTTATATGAATTTTAATGCAGGAGATTATTATGTAATGCCTGTCTTAATTAACAGTGTAAACTTTTAATGACAGCTCTAACCCTGAATATTGTTGCTTGACCATTGAAGGAGACAATAAGCATGACTTCAGTGCACTTAACATTCTGTATGCAGTCCACTTGAATCTTCTCCATTGCTTTTATTGTTCCCCTGTCCCATGCCATCATGAATGTCTTCATGTATTCCCACTCCATCACCTCTCCTCTTTGTCTCTACAATTATTTACATGAAAACATACGTCTGCAGATCCAAGGAATAGTTGGTTCATACAATTTGCTATCTGTGTCCAAGCTTCCTGTTGAGAACGGCCCTGACATAATCTTGTGCAGAGGTGTAACTAGGCAGGACAAAGGGGGGGGGGCTGCTCCACCTACACACTAAGGAAGTTATTGGGTGGTGCTAATGGGGCTTGATGGTAGTAGACACAAGAACATCATAGCTTCATAAGTGAATGCCAATAATGCAACCACGGTTGCAGTCATAAATGACAGTGTATAGTGATACTTTTAGTAACTTGCTCATTATAGTTAACAAGCAGCTTGTGACACTTACAGGAGATTTTTTTTCCTGAATTGCCAGTCTAGGTGGCTGCACAGATCATTAGATGACCTAGCTACAGCTCTGATCTTTTGTAGCCATAAGATGTCCCACTGTCAAAGTGCTAGGGCAGCTCTGGAAGACATGAAAAATAATAATGGTGAGTGGGCAGAAAGTGCTTTTCTGATCAGGACTTCTCCTATGAGATAAGGAAGAGGATGCTCTTGCACCAGTAATAAGACGGTGAGATAAGGAAGAGGATGCTCTTGCACCAGTAATAAGACAGTGAGATAAGGAAGAGGATGCTCTTGCACCAGTAATAAGACAGTGAGATAAGGAAGAGGATGCTCTTGCACCAGTAATAAGACAGTGAGATAAGGAAGAGGATGCTCTTGCACCAGTAATAAGACAGTGAGATAAGGAAGAGGATGCTCTTGCACCAGTAATAAGACAGTGCAATGAAAGTGATATCAGATACAGACTTCTTTATCCAAGTCTTTTCTGGATATTCCTGCTTGGAACTGCTAAATCATTTTCTGACATAGCAACAGCAAGTTACTTTTTACAGAAGCTGGTTAACTACTGAGGTGGAGTGGAGATAGAAGAAGGGCAAAATATGGTAGCTGCAGCAAACCAAGAAACTGGAGCAGGAAGGCCAGAAGAACCAAGAAGGGGTTTCCTCCTTAATAATAATAAAAAACAAAACAGTGAAAGCTGCAAGAAAAGGTGGTGATTAAAAGGGAAGTGAGAAGGAAAGTCATGAAGGAGCAAAAGCATTGATTTGGGCTATAGACAAGACCCATGAAAAGAGAAATAAAGCATTGATGGACTATAGAGACAATAAAATGTGCCACAGAAGAGAAGAGTATTAGAATGGGATTGGTCATGAAGGCTACCAGTCATACAAACTGAAAACAAATATGCCGAACTTTCATACCCATTATGGCACTCTTCTCTTTTATGAAATATATTAACTGAAAGCATCATAACTCCTGAATATGACTGCCCTAACCCAACTGTCCTTGATGATCACTTTTTATGATAGAAGGTGGTGGAACAAATGACCCCTGACTGCTTTCAGAGGGCAGCAATCAGGCAGGGTATCAGAGATACAGTTGTCCAGTGATTGCTTGTGGCCATTGATCCCACAATCTCAATGGAAATTGTTTGGTTATTAGGATTTCTCCAGCTTGTTGCCTATTTTGCTGCCCATATCAGAACCATATCTGACATGGCTCCTGTGAGCATTGGAGAACAGTCTTAGAGGTGGATGGAACCTGACATCAACAATACTAAGGGTCTTGCCATCTTTCATATTCTCTATATGTGCTTTCACATCAGTCCAAACAAAACTAATCCTTGTAGCAGAGCATTCATGAAGGATGCCTTGGTGTCTTTAAAATGTTTCATTAACTTGAGGCACACATACTGTCAAACAGCAAAGCCAGATGCCCAAACTCCAGTAATACATGTGGCAGCATTATAGGTTACCTGCAATGTAAGGTTAGCCATTGTAGATATTGTCACTGAAAGAGATTTGAGCTTTTCTTTTGCTTGTCTTTTGCTGGGCTGTCTGAAACTGATCTATGGTCTGGAGCATTTTGTTGTATACTGTTCATGAAAATGCTGCCATATGTAGCACACTTTTCAACTCTTTCAGAGAAAAGGTAGAAAATGCATAAGGGTGCATCCCCAAATGGTCATCCACTCTAGACCCCTTATCATGAGGGCAAACTGCAAAGCTTTGATGTGTTGGAGCATATTTTAAGAGCAGTTGCCAACATTAAAGTACCTAGTTTGTGAGTCTCTGTCTGGAAAAGTGCACTCCAATCCCTGAGGGGGCTCAGAATATGGTCTGTTTTCTTCAGAACTAGAGTTATCATGTCTGGTGTCTCACAGCAGCCTTCATAGCAATTCTGAGGATATCACCCAAAAGAGGGCATACCCATCAAGACCACTGAGTGGATCAAAAAATCCTGCTGCAGTATCTGCAGCAGAGAGGACATGTGTTTGGTTATCCTGCCCACTTTCTAATGCATCATTTCTAGGACCTCTTCAGATCTGGGATAATCAAGAAGAAATGCAGGGAAGTCAGTGCCTTCTCATAATTTGAAACAGCTTTAGCAGACTCCATTGGAAAGTCAGCATGCTTCTTTTTGTACACCTGATGAGGAAGTAAATCTGAATACAAAGAAAACTTTCTCCTGTGAGCCAAAGTGGCAGTGGAAAGGTGCCTCCAGTATGAGAAAGAGTGAGTTCTGTGACTGAACAACTGAAAAGACTGGAGCTAAAGATAAGGCTGGCATTAACATCTGGTACATTGAGCTGGCACAGCGTAACAGAACATAGAAGTGTGCTCACTCCAAATCAATGCACAGTTGATACTAACATTGGTCCCAAAGTGACCCCAACCATGGTTCCAGCCATCAAAGCAAAATGACTTGATACTGACTTTGAAAACACTGGGAACACTGTCGACACTGAATTTCTTCACAAAGGATGGATCCCATACCCTGACATAACATAATAAAGTTACATTACAGAAGGAAAGAACATTCACTGTCAAGTAAATACCATGTCTGCAGCATTTTGCTGTTGAAAACTGCTGGATTTTCTGTATCAGGTATAAGGGCTTGAGAGCAAAGGTTGGCATACATTTTCGGGATGCAAAGAATTTGGATTTATTCTAGGTTAATTACTATGCAGTAAGGGGCACATCATTCTGAATGGACTTTTTCGCTATAAATTTGACAAACCTTTAAGTCCATTCCATAACCAGTTTAGAAGTGAGTCAGTTTTGAAAACAGATCTTCTGAAATTGTCACAAACTCACATTGCTGCACTGTTTTAGCTGTTCCTGCTGCAGTATATGATGAAATTGTTTTTGGACTACATCTTAGAAAAATAAACATATCTATTTATATTTGGACAAGGTATACAGCACCTTCTGAATGTGTTATTTCTGGGTTCTAAAAATGGAGTATTCTGTTAAGCAGGCCAGTATCAGAGATGTTTTCAGTGTGAAGAAAATATTGTATCAGTTTTCTATGCACACTAAGTGAGAACTGTGTGAGAAAATGACCATGGTTAATTATTAATGTTCTGATAGACAAATGGCCATGAATAAGGTCCATCAGCAGCCCAGGGAACCTGGAAAGAATCCAGAACCTGTAGTCCTTCGTAGGACTCATGTGCATGCCCTTTTGAAGGCCTCAAGTCAATGCATGGGTCCTTGGCAGCCCTTCTGGATTCCAAAGAACTAGAACTAGGGCATCTTGAACAGATAGGATGTTTTTTTTCAACCTCAGTGTCTCCACAGAGGACATAGGTTGTGTAGAGTCCATGTCACAAACTGGCTGTCAAGCAAAGACTTTCCATAGGTGACAAAATTGATGTGAATACAAGCCTACTGTGGGGATAGAGTTGCCATAATGGTTTAGGTCTTTACCACCCAGATGCAAGATACAGGGTTTGATTCTGATGTCTGGTTCATAGTCATTTATAGGTTCATAGGTTCATAGGTTGATACTAGGCTATCTGCCCTAAGGCATTTATAAGCCTAGCCAGAGTGTGTTTGGCTTTCGCCACCCTTTTAGATTAGTTCATAGGTTCATAGGTTCATACTAGGCTATCTGCCTTAGGGCATTTATAAGCCTAGCCAGAGTGTGTGTGGCTTTAACCACCCCTTAGGATGAGAATACTATACCCATTAGTTTGCTGTGCCTCTGTCCAGCAGTGACACAGAGATGATTCCCGGGGTAAACCTACGATCTCCCATCCACTCGTCAAGATTTCTCTTGAACAGAGTCAGTGAGGGGCTCTGCCTCACATGGACTGGGATTCTTTTCCATAGTGTAGGGAGTCTCTGGGTGATGAATCTGTCCCTCCAGCATGTCCTATTTATATCCGTGTTGAGGTTTAAGTCTCTTGCTCTCGTGGCTCTGGTGGATTTGGATTTTTTGAGGTGGAGCATGTCCATTAATTCGGGTTGGACATGGCCTTGTATGTCAGGCACAGATCACCTCTGAGCAGGCGGTATGCGACTGAATAGAGCTGGAGTTTCTTCAGTCGGGCATCGTATGACATATGTTTGAGCCCCTTTATCCTTTTGGTGAGGAACTTTTGGGGTCTTTCCAACTGCTGCAGGTGTCGGGTAAGGTACATTCGAATGGGGCGTTGTACTCAATCATTGGTCTGATAAGTGAAGAGTACAGGGGTACAATGACCTCTCCTGATCTGGATGTGAATCCCTTCATGATCAGGTGGGCAATGTAGAAGGTCTTCCTAACCACTTTGGCAATGTGAGTGTCAAAAGAGAGGTTACTGTCAACTTGGGTCCCCAAGTCCCTGATAACTTCTTCCGTGTTTAATGGATTACCACCTATGTGGTAATTAGGGGTTACCTTGTTTTCCCAAAGGGTATGACTATACATTTTTTGGCATTTAGCTTAAGGCCATGGCTCTGGCACCAGTTATCCATTTCTATGAGACCTCTCTGGAGGATGTCTGTGTCTGATGGAGTGTCAATTATGGTGCCCAGTTTGCAGTCATCTGCAAATTTTGTCAGCCACAATCCCCCTATGTTTGCCTGCACTTCAGAAAAATAAATGCCGAACAAGAGGGGGCCCAGGACTGAGCCCTGTGGGACACTGCTCATGACCGGCTTAGAGTCTGACATGGCATCAGCAACTCTAACCCTGTGTGTTCTGTCCTTGAGCCAGTTTGCAACCCATCTTGTGACATATGGGTTTACATCTAAGCTGGTGAGCTTTTCTATGATGCCCGAGTGGGGGATTGTGTCGAACGCTTTTGCTAGGTCAAGGTAGGCTGTGTGAACTGCCTTACCCTCATCAATGGCCTTAGTGACTGTTTCGAAAAAGTCGACCAAGTTCAAGAGGCAGGATCTGCCCTTGACAAAGCCAAATTGGGTAGGATCCAGTGTCTGTAGGTCCCCAATGTCTTTATTTATGAGTTCCATTATGATCCTCTCCATAGCTTTGCAGACAAGGCTCGTCAAGCTTATGAGCGGTAATTTCCAGGGTCCGTAGAAGCACCGCCTTTGTGGAGTGGGACCACAGTTGCCGTACGCCATTCTTTGGGTACGTATCCTGTAGTAAGGCTAAGATTAAACAGCAGCCTTATGTGTGGGTTTAGTTCCTCATTGAGTTCGTGTAGCACACAGCCGGGGACACCGTCTGGTCCCATTGATGCTGTGTTTTTTCTTTAGAGAGAGCAGCTCTCACCTGGGCATCTGAGATATTTGGGAGGCTAGACTCTGGTGGGATAGATATTTCTCCTTTTGGGGGGGGGGGAGAAATTTGCACTGAACCTGTCTGCCAGTATGTTGGCAATGTCTGTGGGTTCAGTGATTTTTTTATCATTTTGGACTAATTCTGAGCATATCTGGGAGTTTCCACCCAGGTTTCTAACATAGCTAAAGAAGGCCTTATGATTGTCTTTTGTGTCATTAGTGATTTTTCTCTCAAAGTTGGCCTTGGATGATTTTATGAGTGATCGTAGTTTTTTGCTAGTATTGATCAGAGATGCCTTCCCTTTTAAAGATTCTGTCATGTAGTAGCTTTTGACTGTGCCTCATGTAGTAGCTGTTGACTGTGCCTCTGTATAGTAGGTCACAGAAGATAGCCCTTTTGAGGTTAGTTTACTGTGCCTCTGTCTAGTAGGGACACAGAAGAGATCCCAGGGGTAAACCTACGATCTCCCATCCACTCGTCAAGATTTCTCTTGAAGAGGGTTATTGAGGGACTCTGCCTAACATGGATTGGGATTTTGTTCCAGAGTGAGGGGAGCCTCTGGGATATGAATCTGTCCCTCCAGCATGTTTTATTTATTTCTGTGCTGAGGTTTAAGTCCCTGGAGCGTGTAGCTCTAAGAGATTTGGATTTCCTGAGGTGGAGCATGTCCTTTAATTCTGGGTTGGACATGGCTTTATACGTCAGGCACAGATCGTCTCTGAGTAGGCGGTAAGCAACTGAGTAGAGCTGGAGTTTCTTTAGCCTAACTGCATAGGGCATCTGTTTGAGTCCCTTGATCCTCTTGGTGAGGTACTTTTGGGGTCTTTCCAGTTGCTGCAGGTGTCGGGTAAGGTACAATACAAATGGGGCATTGTATTCAATTATGGGCCTGATGAGTAATGAGTAGAGGGGCACAATGACCTCTCTTGATCTAGATGTGAACCCTTTCGTGATAAGGTGGGCTATATAGAAGGTCTTTCTAACCACTTTGGCAACATGATTGTCAAAGGAGAGATTGCTATCTACTTGGGTCCCCAAATCCCTAATTACTTCTTCCGTACTTAATGGATTACCACCTATGTGGTAATTTGTGGGCACTTTGTTTTTCCCAAAGTGGATGACTATGCACTTTTTGGCATTTAGCTTTAGGCTATGGCTCTGGCACCAGTTATCCATCTCTGTGAGACCCTTTTGGAGGATGCTTGTGTCAGTCGGTGAGTTGATTATGGCACCCAGTTTGCAGTCATCTGCGAACTTGGTCAGCCATAGTCCTCCCATGTTAGCCTGTACCTCAGAGAAATATATAACAAACAAGAGAGGTCCCAGGACTGAGCCTTGTGGGACGCCACTTGTAACTGGTTTAGAGTCTGACATGGCACCTGCAATTCTGACCATGTGGGTTCTATCCCTGAGCCAGTTTGCAACCCATCTTGTGACATAGGGGTTGATATTTAAGCTGGTGAGCTTATTTATGATGCCTGAGTGGGGTATTGTGTCGAAGGCTTTTGCAAGGTCCAGGTAGGCTGTGTGGACTACCTTCCCTTCATCTATGGCCTTGGTGACTGTTTCAAAGAATTCGGCCAGGTTCAAGAGGCAAAATCTTCCCTTAACAAAGCCGAATTGGGTAGGATCCAGTGTTTGGAGGTTCCCAATGTCTTTGTTTATGAGTTTCATGATGATATGCTCCATAGCTTTGCAGACCAGGCTAATCAGGCTTATAGGGCGATTGTTTCCGGGGTCCGTTGTGGCACCACCTTTGTGGAGTGGGACCACTGTTGCTGTACGCCATTCCTTGGGTACATATCCTGTAGTAAGGCTGAGATTGAACAGTGACTTTATGTGAGGGTTCAGTTCTTCTTGGAGTTCGTGTAAGACACAGCCCGGGACACCGTCCGGTCCCATTGATGCTGTGTTTTTTGCTTTGGAGAGGGCAGCTCTCACCTGTGCATCTATGATGTCAGGGAGGCTACACTCTGTTGGGATAGACATTTTCTCTTTTGGGGGGGAAGTGGGGGAGAGGTTTGCACTGAACCTGTCTGCCAGGTTGTTGGCAATGTCTGTGGGTTCAGTGTATTTCAGAGCATATCTGGGAGTTGCCACCCAGGCTCCTGACATAATTAAAGAAGGCCTTGTGATTATATTCAACGTCTTGTGCAATTTTTCTTTCAAAGCTGGCCTTAGATGATTTTATGAGGGATCGTAGTTTCTTGCTAGTACTGATCAGGGATGCCTTCCCTTTTTGGGATTTTGCTCTATCATGTAGTAGCTTCCTCCTTCTGTTGTTTAGCTTATTTATGGCTGGGATCCACGAGACAGGTCTCCTGCCTTTGGAGGAATGAGTCTTGGTTTTATTTGGGATAGCACGATCCATGCATTCCTGTAGGTGTCCATAGAAAGCGTTTGTAAAGGATTCTGTGGTTTGGGCCGTATTTTCCACTGGCCCGGGAGCTTTGAAGGATTCCACCTTGGTTTTGAGAAGTGTGAAGTTTGCTTTTGAGAAGTTTTTCACTGTGGTTTCCTTGGCTGGGGGTGGGGACAGGATATGGATGTCCAGTGAGATTAATTTATGGTCAGATCTTACCAATGAGGTGGTATACCTCTGGTATAGAACATAGAGTCCCCATGTTGATGATGATCAGGTCCAATATGTTTTCCCCTCTTGTGGGAGTGGTGACCAGTTATTCCATAGCATTTGAGTTTATAAATTCTAGAACCGTTGGGCGAGGGTGTTGGGGCTTGAGTAGTGCTCCCAGTCTATGTTTGGGTAGTTGAAGTCACTCAATATAATGGTGTTTGGAGAGACCTTCATATTCTCCAGTGTTCTCAGGAAAGCCGAGTGGGGCTCCTGAGTTTGGGAGGGTGGTCTGTAGCAGGCTACAAACTGAAAGGCAGTTTTTCCCACTGTTAGTTGCACATGGATGGTTTCCGATGCTTCATGCAGTGCCACTAACCTGGAGGTGTGGGTATCTTTGATGAATATGGATACTCCCCTTCCTTTTGTGGTTTGGTCTGAGTTTTGGGGCCGAAAAGCATGGTATGAGGTATAACCTGGTAGTGCTGGGGTGCACTCGGGAGCCTTGAACCAGGTTTCTGTTACTGAACAGATATCGATATTCTCCATACTGAGGAGAGCCTTGAGTGCGTGCATCTTGAGGTTTAGACTTCTGGCATTGAACAGCATTACCCTTAGTTTCTTTTTCTTTGTGTTGTCTATGGAGGTGGGTTTGTCTTTTGAGCCTTGCCTAAAAAAGGAACTATGGGGGTGGCAAGAGCCTTAGCCAGTATTCAAAAGCCCAGGGGTGACAGGTGCAAGCCGTCCCTAGCGAAGCAACATGGCTTGTCAAGCATGTCATCCCAGGCTGACAGACACTGGATCCCCTTTGAATGACACCAATACTTTAGCCAATTGTTAAAACTGATCATTTTGTCTTTATACTGTGGCATCATTCTTGGTGAGGGTAAGATGCTATTCAAGGTCAGGGTCATACCGGCCTGGGCTACATGATCAGAGAGCTCCTCTATGTCTCTTTTCATGTAGTCCAGGAAGGTACATCTCAGGTCATTCACACCAGCATGGACAATGACAGAGTCATATTTGTACTTGCTTTGGAGTGACCTGAGTGCTTGTGTTATGTGGCGGATCCTGGCACCTGACAGGCAGCTTACAGTGACCTTCTCCTTGTTCAGCCTCGTGAGTGGGACTTCAGTGTGACTGACAATAGAGTCACCTATTACAAGTGTATTAGGTGTGTTGTTTAGCCTTAAGGGCTGTGACTGTGTGGCACACTGACTTTGTGAACTATGTGATACGTGGGTATTGTTGTGTGGTAGTGGTTGCTTGGATGTCTGCTTTGGAGGTCTCTGCTGCTTGGGCAGATTTTTATTTAGAGCCTCCAAGTATGTTTTTGTGTGTTTGTGTTTGGTTTTCTATTGCGATAGGTCTATGTGAGACTGGATTTGTGGCGTGTGTGGTTACCTTCTCCTCCTGACTGACTGCGCCAGTATTGGGTTGAGAGAGCTCAGCCTCCAGTTTGGCTATATAGTTGCATCTCTCCCATATATTTGAGCTTGTTGGGTGGAGGAGAGGGTGGTCTGTGTACATAAGGCAGTTGTAAGATTGCCTCAAGATTCCCAGATTCACCATCTGGACTGGAGAGTAAACCCAAAACTGACTTTTGGACATGCCAGAATAGTATAAGGAACTACTTTTTGACTGATCAAAAAGGACCAATAGGGAGCCAAGTACTTAAAGGGAGTATAAGAGGGTGTAGTGCTTTAGTTTATTAGTGCTTACTTATAAGATTACTTATACGAGCAACTGCAGGGCTTTAGAATGAAAATAGAGTGCTTACCTTGAGATTTAGAACAGTTCTAACAGAAAAAGTAAACAGCAGACAGAGCATTCATGAAGGATGCCTTGGTGTCTTTAAAATGTTTCATTAACTTGAGGCACACATACTGTCAAACAGCAAAGCCAGATGCCCAAACTCCAGTAATACATGTGGCAGCATTATAGGTTACCTGCACTGTAAGGTTAGCCATTGTAGATATTGTCACTGAAAGAGATTTGAGCTTTTCTTTTGCTTGTCTTTTGCTGGGCTGTCTGAAACTGATCTATGGTCTGGAGCATTTTGTTGTATACTGTTCATGAAAAGACTGCCATATGTAGCACACTTTTCAACTCTTTCAGAGAAAAGGTAGAAGATGCATAAGGGTGCATCCCCAAATGGTCATCCACTCTAGACCCCTTATCATGAGGGCAAACTGCAAAGCTTTGATGTGTTGGAGCATATTTTAAGAGCAGTTGCCAACACTAAAGTACCTAGTTTGTGAGTCTCTGTCTGGAAAAGTGCACTCCAATCCCTGAGGGGGCTCAGAATATGGTCTGTTTTCTTCAGAACTAGAGTTATCATGTCTGGTGTCTCACAGCAGCCTTCATAGCAATTCTGAGGATATCACCCAAAAGAGGGCATACCCATCAAGACCACTGAGTGGATCAAAAAATCCTGCTGCAGTATCTGCAGCAGAGAGGACATGTGTTTGGTTATCCTGCCCACTTTCTAATGCATCATTTCTAGGACCTCTTCAGATCTGGGATAATCAAGAAGAAATGCAGGGAAGTCAGTGCCTTCACATAATTTGAAACAGCTTTAGCAGACCCCATTGGAGAGTCAGCATGCTTCCTTTTGTACACCTGATGAGGAAGTAAATCTGAATACAAAGAAAACTTTCTCCTGAGAGCCAAAGTGGCAGTGGAAAGGTGCCTCCAGTATGAGAAAGAGTGAGTTCTGTGACTGAACAACTGAAAAGACTGGAGCTAAAGATAAGGCTGGCATTAACATCTGGTACATTGAGGGGGCACAGTGTAACAGAACATAGACGTGTGCTCACTCCAAATCAATGCACAGTTGATACTAACATTGGTCCCAAAGTGACCCCAACCATGGTTCCAGCCATCAAAGCAAAATGACTTGATACTGACTTTGAAAACATTGGGAACTCTGTTGACAATGAATTTCTTCACAAAGGATGGATCCCATACCCTGACATAACATAATAAAGTTACATTACAGAAGGAAAGAACATTCACTGTCAAGTAAATACCATGTCTGCAGCATTTTGCTGTTGAAAGCTACTGGATTTTCTGTATCAGGTATAAGGGCTTGAGAGCAAAGGTTGGCATACATTTTTGGGATGCAAAGAATTTGGATTTATTCTAGGTTAATTACTATGTAGTAAGGGGCACATCATTCTGAATGGACTTTTTCGCTATAAATTTGACAAACCTTTAAGTCCATTCCATAACCAGTTTAGAAGTGAGTCAGTTTTGAAAACACATCTTCTGAAATTGTCACAAACTCACATTACTGCACTGTTTTAGCTGTTCCTGCTGCAGTATATGATGAAATTGTTTTTGGACTACATCTTAGAAAAATTAACATATCTATTTATATTTGGACAAGGTATACAGCACCTTCTGAATGTGTTGTTTCTGGGTTCTAACAAGGGAGTATTCTGTTAAGCAGGCCAGTATCAGAGATGTTTTCAGTGTGAAGAAAATATTGTATCAGTTTTCTATGCACACTAAGTGAGAACTGTGTGAGAAAATGGCCATGGTTAATTATTAATGTTCTGATAGACAAATGGCCATGAATAAGGTCCATCAGCAGCCCAGGGAACCTGGAAAGAATCCAGAACCTGTAGTCCTTCGTAGGACTCATGTGCATGCCCTTTTGAAGGCCTCAAGTCAATGCATGAGTCCTTGGCAGCCCTTCTGGATTCCAAAGAACTAGAACTAGGGCATCTTGAACAGATAGGATGTTTTTTTTCAACCTCAGTGTCTCCACAGAGGACATAGGTTGTGTAGAGTCCATGTCACAAACTGGCTGTCAAGCAAAGACTTTCCATAGGTGACAAAATTGATGTGAATACAAGCCTACTGTGGGGATACAGAGTTGCCATAATGGTTTAGGTCTTTACCACCAAATGCAAGATACAGGGTTTGATTCTGATATCTGGTTCATAGTCATTTTTAGGTTCATAGGTTCATAGGCTGATACTAGGCTATCTGCCCTAAGGCATTTATAAGCCTAGCCAGAGTGTGTTTGGCTTTCGCCACCCTTTTAGATTAGTTGACTGTGCCTCTGTATAGTAGGTCACAGAAGATAGCCCTTTTGAGGTTAGTTTACTGTAGCTCTGTCTAGTAGGGACACAGAAGAGATCCCAGGGGTAAACCTATGATCTCCCATCCACTCGTCAAGATTTCTCTTGAAGAGGGTCATTGAGGGACTCTGCCTAACATGGATTGGGATTGTGTTCCAGAGTGAGGGGAGCCTCTGGGATATGAATCTGTCCCTCCAGCATGTCCTATTTATTTCTGTGCTGAGGTTTAAGTCCATGGAGCATGTAGCTCTAAGAGATTTGGATTTCCTGAGGTGGAGCATGTCCTTTAATTCTGGGTTGGACATGGCTTTATACGTCAGGCACAGATCGTCTCTGAGTAGGCGGTAAGCAACTGAGTAGAGCTGGAGTTTCTTTAGCCTAACTGCGTAGGACATCTGTTTGAGTCCCTTGATCCTCTTGGTGAGGTACTTTTGGGGTATTTCCAGTTGCTGCAGGTGTCGGGTAAGGTACATCCCAAATGGGGCATTGTATTCAATTATGGGCCTGATGAGTGATGAGTAGAGGGGCACAATGACCTCTCTTGATCTAGATGTGAACCCTTTCATGATAAGGTGGGCTATATAGAAGGTCTTTCTAACCACTTTGGTAACATGATTGTCAAAGGAGAGATTGCTATCTACTTGGGTCCCCAAATCCCTTATTACTTCTTCCGTACTTAATGGATTACCACCTATGTGGTAATTTGTGGGCACTTTGTTTTTCCCAAAGGGGATGACTATGCACTTTTTGGCATTTAGCTTTAGGCCATGGTTCTGGCACCAGTTAACCATCTCTGTGCGACCCTTTTGGAAGATGCTTGTGTCAGTCGGTGAGTTGATTATGGCACCCAGTTTGCAGTCATCTACGAACTTGGTCAGCCATAGTCCTCCCATGTTAGCCTGTACCTCAGGGAAATATATACCGAACAAGAGAGGTCCCAGGACTGAGCCTTGTGGGACGCCACTTGTAACTGGTTTAGAGTCTGACATGGCACCTGCAATTCTGACCATGTGGGTTCTATCCCTGAGCCAGTTTGCAACCCATCTTGTGACATAGGGGTTGATATTTAAGCTGGTGAGCTTATTTATGATGCCCGAGTGGGGTATTGTGTCAAAGGCTTTTGCGAGGTCCAGGTAGACTGTGTGGACTAACTTCCCTTCATCTATGGCCTTGGTGACTGTTTCAAAGAATTCGACCAGGTTCAAGAGGCAAAATCTGCCCTTAACAAAGCCGAATTGGGTAGGATCCAGTGTTTGGAGGTTCCCAATGTCTTTGTTTATGAGTTTCATGATGATAGGCTCCATAGCTTTGCAGACCAGGCTAATCAGGCTTATAGGACGATAGTTTCCGGGGTCCGTTATGGCACCACCTTTGTGGAGTGGGACCACTGTTGCTGTACACCATTCCTTGGGTACATATCCTGTAGTAAGGCTGAGATTGAACAGTGACTTTATGTGAGGGTTCAGTTCTTCTTGGAGTTCATGTAAGACACAGCCCGGGACACCGTCCGGTCCAATTGATGCTGTGTTTTTTGCTTTGGAGAGGGCAGCTCTCACCTGTGCATCTATGATGTCAGGGAGGCTACACTCTGTTGGGATAGACATTTGCTCTTTTGTGGGGGAAGGGTGGGGAGAGGTTTGCAGTGTACCTGTCGGCCAGGATGTTGGCAATGTCTGTGGGTTAAGTGTATTTTTTGTCATTTTGAACTAACTCAGAGCATATCTGGGAGTTGCCACCCAGGTTCCTGACATAATTAAAGAAGGTCTTGTGATTATATTTAGCATCTTGTGCAATTTTTCTTTCAAAGCTGGCCTTAGATGATTTTATGAGGGATCGTAGTTTCTTGCTAGTACTGATCAGAGATGCCTTCTCTTTTTGGGATTTTGCTCTATCATGTAGTAGCTTCCTCCTTCTGTTGTATAGCTTAATTATGGCTGGGGTCCACCAGACAGGTCTCCTGCCTTTGGAGGAATGAGTCTTGGTTTTATTTGGGATAGCACGATCCATGCATTCCTGTAGGTGTCCATAGAAAGCGTTTGTAAAGGATTCTGCGGTTTGGGCCGTATTTTCCACTGGCCCGGGGGCTTTGAAGGATTCCACCTCGGTTTTGAGAAGTGTGAAGTTTGTTTTTGAGAAGTTCTTCACTGTGGTTTCCTTGGCTGTGGGTGGGGACAGGATATGGATGTCCAGTGAGATTAATTTATGGTCAGATCTTACCAATGAGGGGGTATACCTCTGGTATAGAACATAGAGTCCCCATGTTGGTGATGATCAGGTCCAGTATGTTTTCCCCCTCTTGTGGGAGTGTTGACCAGTTATTCCATAGCATTTGAGTTTATAAATTCTAAAACCGTTGGGCGAGGGTGTTGGGGCTTGAGTAGTGCTCCCAGTCTATGTTTGGGTAGTTGAAGTCACCCAATATAATGGTGTTTGGAGAGACCTTCAAATTCTCCAGTGTTCTCAGGAAAGCCGAGTGGGGTTCCTGAGTTTGGAAGGGTGGTCTGTAGCAGGCTACAAACTGAAAGGCAGTTTTGCCCACTGTTAGTTGCACATGGATGGTCTCCGATGCTTCATGCAGTGCCACTAACCTGGAGGTGTGGGTATCTTTGATGAATATGGATACTCCCCTTCCTTTTGTGGTTCAGTCTGAGTTTTGGGGCCGAAAAGCATGGTATGAGGTATAACCTGGTAGTGCTGGGGTGCACTCGGGAGCCTTGAACCAGGTTTCTGTTACTGCACAGATATCGATATTCTCCATACTGAGGAGAGCCTTGAGTGAGTGCATCTTGAGGTTTAGACTTCTGGCATTGAACAGCATTACCCTTAGTTTCTTTTTCTTTGTGTTGTCTATGGAGGTGGGTTTGTCTTTTGAGCCTTGCCTAAAAAAGGCACTATGGGGGTGGCAAGAGCCTTAGCCAGTATTCAAAAGCCCAGGGGTGACAGGTGCAAGCCGTCCCTAGCAAAGCATCATGGCTTGTCGAGCATGTCATCCCAGGCTGACAGACACTGGATCCCCTTTGAATGACACCAATACTTTAGCCAATTGTTAAAATTGATCATTTTGTCTTTATACTGTGGCATCATTCTTGGTGAGGGTAAGATGCTACTCAAGGTCAGGGTCATACCGGCCTGGGCTACATGATCAGAGAGCTCCTCTATGTCTCTTTTCATGTAGTCCAGGGAGGTGCGTCTCAGGTCATTCACATCAGCACGGACAATGACAGAGTCATATTTGTACTTGCTTTGGAGTGACCTGAGTGCTTGTGTTATGTGGCGGATCCTGGCACCTGACAGGCTGCTTACAGTGACCTTCTCCTTGTTCAGCCTGGTGAGTGGGACGTCAGTGTGTCTGACAATAGAGTCACCTATTACAAGTGTATTAGGTGTGTTGTTTAGCCTTAAGGGCTGTGACTGTGTGGCACACTGACTTTGTGATCTATGTGATACGTGGGTATTGTTGTGGGGTAGCGGTTGCTTGGATGTCTGCTTTGGAGGTCTCTGCTGCTTGGGCAGATTTTTATTTAGAGCCTCCAAGTATGTTTTTGTGTGTTTGTGTTTGGTTTTCTATTGCGATAGGTCTATGTGAGACTGGATTTGTGGCGTGTGTGGTTACCTTCTCCTCCTGACTGACTGCGCCAGTATTGGGTTGAGAGAGCTCAGCCTCCAGTTTGGCTATATAGTTGCATCTCTCACATATATTTGAGCTTGTTGGGTGGAGGAAAGGGTGGTCTGTGTACATAAGGCTGTTGTAACATTGCCTCAAGATTCCCAGGTTCACCAGTTGGACTGGAAAGTAAACCCAAAACTGACTTTTGGACATGCCAGAATAGTATAAGGAACTACTTTTTGACTGATCAAAAAGGACCAGTAGGGAGCCAAGTACTTAAAGGGAGTATAAGAGGGTGTAGTGCTTTAGTTTATTAGTGCTTACTTATAAGATTACTTATACGAGCAACTGCAGGGCTTTAGAATGAAAATAGAGTGCTTACGTTGAGATTTAGAACAGTTCTAAGGTAAAAAGTGAACAGCAGACTTTGTGGAGCCGGGAATAATTTACTAGGCTAATGACCACAAGGACATTTTTAAGCCTAGCTATACACTCCAAAAACCAACTAACCTTTCTCTCACAGCAAGTTTTGGCAGAGTCTGGGTGAACTTTTATAGTAAAGCCTGAATTAAACCCTGTATCTGGTGCTATGAGGTAAACACCTTAACCATTATGCCAACTCTCCCTCTGGGAGAGGGAGGCTGGTAATAGTTTGCAGACTGATAGCCTATGCTAAACCTATAATAGATTGCTTTCCTACCGTGAGTGGGTTTGGCTCAATGGTTAAGGTCTTCAGAAATATAATTTTGTAGTTTTTTCTCAGACTATCTGAGGGAGGAAAGTATATGGTATATTCAGGAGTCTTTTTATAGGCTTTGTTTTGGACAGTGTTTTTACCACTCCATACAGTGATGTTTGTCTAGCTGGCCTTTATAATTATTGCAGTTTTTATACTCTTTTTGGTGGAAAGATGATGGTGGTGGTGGTGGTGGTAGTTGTGTTGGTAGGATGTTAAAAGGAAGGTTTGAGCAGGCAGTCAGCATTTGAGAAGTTATGTATAGAGGTTGCAGGGCACTGACTAATAAATTTATGGCTCAGCCTTACAGGGTCCTTGGGATAGTCAATGGACTTCTGAATATACTTTATTAAGAACAGGTTGCTGGACTCACATCCACCAGAATACATGCAGTGCTTTGCTTGATTATTATCTCTTGGAAAGCTAGATGTGAATGGGTATGCTAAATGTAAGCAGGATCAGGATTGGCTCTTTTACCTCAATGCTCAAGTAAGAACTAACCACGAAACACTTCCTGCTCCACTGCAGTGGATTTAGGGGGTTGCAGCCACATCGACTGCCCCATGGTGGCCTGTAGTGGTACTTGTTCCAGAACAGTGGGATTTAGTATTTGAAATAATGTTGTCTCACTGAGATAATGTTCACAAGGGAACAGTGCACATTTCATTATGATTCATGCTGTGGTTGAACTCGAGATGTTTATTTTATTGTGAATATGCTTAATATAATGCCCACTTTCAATTTCAGAAAGTCATAAGAATTTCATAATAAGAATATTAGCAAGTGAAATGGCATCAGAAATACTCAGCCTATGGATCTAAACCTCTTCTTCAGCATCAACAGAATGGTTTGAAGGGACAGGTATATTTCGCAGAGGAGTCTACTGATATGGAACAGACTCCCGGTTCACAAAAAACAAAGTTCATCCCTCTCCATTTTCAAGTGCAACTCATATCTATAGATGGGAAACAGAAAATATACACCAGTACTGTCCCCTGTACTACTTATGGAGATACAGAGCTCTTAAATGCTTTATTCCAGGCATTGTCCCCCTCAAATTATCTGTGGTATGATCCCAGTTATTCTTATTAGGGGTAATATATAATTATCTACCATGCGTTGTGTAAGGCCAGTCTATAATTAAATGGGACAGGTTATTTTGAGATCAAAAAGGGAAGCTGTCTAGAATTAAAGTGGCCCACAAGGGCAACTAGGCTAGAACTTACCTGTGAACCTATGAACCTAAAAAGGAATTTGTGCTTAAGGTACGTATTTGATAGATTGGTAATAAGAGAAAGTGTGGACAGGTAAGTCCTTGATAGGGACTTTTGATTCAGCCCCTGTGCTGTAAGTTACAGAGCTGATGACATGAAAAGTTGACTGACAGGTATGATAATGATGCACTGAGGAGGTAGGTCACTACCACCCCTCTTGTCAATAAGTGTCCTACGATATTTCATATTCACCTGAGTCAATGGTGCCACAAGAATGTTAACCTCCCCTATAATGTACAACAGCATAAGCACTGGAAAATTAATCCAAGTACCTGATATGAGAATAGAATCCACAGCCTTCTGTTCTGCCCAGCATCAAAGGCCAGTGAAATGCCTATTGATTGAATGGCACTATTATCTTTTTGTATGCTATTTTATGTTATATTGTGCTGTAGCCTATTTTAACATTATACATTGATATATTATAAATGTGCATGTATAAAATCCATATAACAGAAAGCATGACTTTAAAGTAAAAATGTGCATCTTGTTATGTTACTGAGTGGCTCACTACCTAAGTATTTTGTATTAGGGCTGCCTTTATTTAATTTAGGGCTACTAGTTTCATATATGATTCTCTGTGATGCCTAGCTCACCTCAGAGCCCCCATCGTATCTTTTCTAGACAGGTATGCATCAGCTGGGGGGGAGGGGGGGCAAGGGTGGAGCTAAGCCAGTGTTGTGTAACATATGGTGAGTTACATATAGTAATCAGAAAATTATGTTATTGTAGTGATACTCCATCATTTTTCCAGGACAACTGATATTTTCCTTATGTGTCCCAGTAACACAGATGTGCAATGGCATCAGTACGCTATTCTTTTTCTGTTGCATGAAAGGATATACAATCACTATGAACCACATACCTCCCACATGCATCAATGTAAAACTTGCCCAAGTCTTCCACCAGCTTTGACACTGGCAGTGAACCCAAGGCCCATCCTTTCTCTTAGGAACAAGAGCAATTCATTGGATGGTTAGTGTTTCTCTTCTCAGCTGCCCCTCCTGTGATCCAGTTCCATCACTCTAACTGGCTCACTGCTTACCACTCAGAAGCCATCTCTCTGTGCCACTAGGCCAGATCCCTATGATAATTTCCATTACTACTGTATAGCACTTCTAATACTGCACATTCAGACCAACTATATATATATATATATATATATATATATATATATATATATATATATATATATATCGACTGTCCAGATTTTTACAGAATGTGCAGATTTTTGCCTCATATTTTTGATCTGTTCCCATTAAAATCTGAACTTCTGACAAGTCATAGAGGATTTAAGTCACTAAATAATGACATACTTTTTAGTTTCAGACTCAATATGTTTCTGAAAATGCATGCTAATACAAACCCTGTTATTCTATCAACTTTTTAAGATTATAGAATCAGTATTTAAATCTGCCCCTATTTCTGGGACTTTGTGCCCCCATTATTTTAAGCTCTGTGCAGATTCTTGTTTTAAGAGGTTGAAGTATGAGACCAATGTGTTCTGCTTTAATAATCAAGAATCTTGTTTAAATCTTAGATTGAGAGCATTTCTTTCTCCGATCAGTAATAGATCACCATATATTGACACAGAGCTTTATACAGTTCAGATAGATAGGAATGCTTAAACTAAATATTAATGAACACAGCTTATTTCTTTGTGTGATAGACAACAAGATTGAGCTCCATCTCATGAGTTCTGAATTTCCAACCCACCTTCTTAAAGAAAATGTTGTGCTTCCTAGACATTGCAGTTCTGTCCTTCATATTTTCTCACTGCCACCCCATTTTTGTAGGTTTTCTCAGCTGGCATACTAACTCACTTGCCCTATAAGGAACATGCAACTATATGACACCCACTTTCATCTTTATTTTGTGATGCCAACTTTCACAGATAAGTAATTGTCTTTATAATGTAACCTGCTGTGCTTTCACATTATCAGGAAAAAATGCATTTCCTGACAGATCATGTTCATTTTACCTACGTACCTCTCAAGTGTACCTCATTGCAAAGAGCATTCCTCACTTTGAGTCTTATCAAAAGTCCATGTTCTTCATTGCTCTGTAATGAAAATGTTTAGAATTTTTTAACTGATATTCAAGATAAATAGCACTAAATCACATGAATTCATCAAAACAACTTTTTATAAGTATAAAGTAATATATTTTAACCATCCTGTGACCTTCCTAATTGAAGTTGTTAGTAAGTGTTCCACATTTTGCCGATTTGTTCCACATTATGAAAGGTAGTGTTCCGCATTCTGGAAATGGAAAGTTGAGAGCTAAGTTTACCTAAAAAATGAATGAAGTGCGTAGAAACAACTATCAGAACAAAGAAATTCAGCAGGGTTCTGACAGAGTTTAGAAGTTCAGTAAAATAAAAACTCTGTAATTTGAGCTACCAGATTCTATAAAACCTTGCTTCTCAGTCCTGTCAAAATAGTTTCCAAAGGTCATCCTTTAGCTACAGAGTGATAATTTACTACAGAAAGATTCAGTATCAGTTGCAGGTAAAATGATATTGTGGTCCATTTGTTTTAAGTTAATTAATTGGTCAAGCCTCATAAATAACTTTAGGGTATTTAAAAGGCATTATTTGCACACATTTTACATGAACCTGTAGTCCCTTAGGTTAGGGAGGGTTCTCTAAATGAGTGCAGAAAGTCTCTCTGTAATATTACTTGACTATTTTTCTTTCTTTTCTGCTGTCTATCATACATTTCTAAAATCAGTTTTCTGTTTATTTAGGCCTGCTGTGGCCATATAGGGCAATGAATTGTTTAGACATGGTCTTCTTAGCAAAAGAGATAAAGCATTGGAAAACTGGCATTTAGAAAAATACAACAACAAACAGTCTGCATTAATAGCAGCACTTACAAAACATAACTAAAACCATCGTCCTAAAGGTTAAGCAAAACTACTATTCTAATCTACAAGAAAAATTAGGTATATCGTCAAAGCAGTCTTGGTCAACAGTCAATAGACTTATACAAGCATATAAAACAGGACAACCCTGCCTTTTTACAGGTGAACAAACTATAACACAGCATGCAGATTTAATTTGTAGTGTGTAGGTGCTGCTTTGTTAATAAACCCAACGCACTTAACACATCAGTACGTGACGTAGCTCATATGAGTACCACCTTGTCACTTACCACAATAAAAAACGTATTCAAAAACTTAAATTCGCCTGTCTTGCAGAAGGTAGCCTACCACAACAATATCTCAAAGCAGCTGTATAAGCTATTGTATACCAAGCATCCATCCATCCACAATCCCTTTTTCCCATTTTTTCACATGGGGTTGGGGTGTCACTTCAACAGTGACAATCATTTATAGCCAAGGTTTACACTTCCGGGTGGCTACCCTGCCATGGTATCTGTACTTATAAACTGCTCTCACCAAGAAGTTACAGTCCCAAAACTCTGGAAAAAATCCTACATTATTCCCTTGCATAAAGGTAGCAAATCTCTTGAACTAGAAAACTACAGACCTACAGCCATCTTGTTCCTCTGTCTAAAATACTTGAAAACTACCTAACGGAAAACTAATTCTTTTCCACAACACAGCATGGATGTATTTAGGCCAGGCCACACCACAGAAACAGCATTAATGACATTCATAATCTATATTCATGAAAGATGAAATCAAAGTGAAATGATTGCATCCCTGTCTTTAGATCTATGCTAAGCATTTGATACAATTTCACATTGCACACTGTCACTTAGACTCATGGAACTGGGCCTCACACACAATGCAACCAGTGGTTTAAGTTACCTCAGCCACCTAAGACAGTATGTACACTGGGCAGGTGAAGTGTCAGCTCCTCAGCAAGCAACATTAGGTGTGCCGTAAAGTTCAGTATTAGGAACTTTAAATACATGCATCCTCTTACACAGGAAATCTAATCCAATATGCAGGTGACTTAACACGATGTACATTGTAAAAACAGCTCCAACATGAGCTACAACATTACTTTCCAAAACCTGAAAACAGGTTAGAGCAATCTAAACTAGTCTTAAATCCAATGAAAACTAAACTAATAGTATTTTCACCTCCAATCCAGCAATCAAACTACTGCAATTTAAAAACATTATCAGTTGATTATATTAGAACTGAACTAGTCCAAAATGAAAAGCTTTTTGGTATAATAATTGACTACAGATTAAGATTCAATCAGTGCATTTAATATGCAGTTCAAAAAACTAACTTTAATCTCAGACTTATTTATAAAGTCAAATAATTTCTGTTATAGCATGTGCTCCTCTCTAGTTGTCTATATAGTTCCTCGGTCTTGACTAACCTACAGTCCTCTCAGCTAGCCAAACTGGAGTAATCATATAATAAAAGTGCAAAGTTTGCAAGTAACCACATTAACCGAAAGACAGTAATTTCAGTGCATAAAATGGCTACTTAATTTTTTGGCCTACATTCACATTGGCCCGCGACATTCTGTGTAGTGCAGACAGATGCCCTGCTACCAGGCAGTTGTTAAACTGGCACTCATCCCACAGAGAACGGTGCTCACTTGAGACAACACTTAGTACTTACTCAAAAGTCTAAAAATCATAATGTTGACTGACTATACTCTGTATATGTTGCTAAACTGTGAAAATCTCTCACAACAAACATCAGAAATATTTAATCTACAGTTTACAATCTCATTGACAATTTTCCTGTTAAGAAAATGGTCTGTACTTGTAACACCCCCATTCCTAAGTCCCATTCTTATTTTGATTTTATCCTATCTATGTTATAAAGTCCCAATTAAATTATACCTATTAGCGAAACAGCCCTGCCATTGTACCAACACCATTACCAAGTCCCCTCCTTATGCAGCCCAGTCAAGTATCTCAAAATCCTTACACTTTGTGTCTGTTTACAGGTTTCAAGCATTGTTTGACAAAATATGCGTGTGTCTCATCTGCCCTCTAAGCAGTAAAATGTCAGTGTGATCTTATACATAGACTGTAAAATAATTCTGACTATTAAGATTGTAAAATAATTCTGAATGTTCTGTAGATAATTGTCCATTTAGCACTCTGTAAGTGCTATGTAATGTACATTAATGTGGCAATCACTTGTTAAATTACATACACCTCTAAGTTATATGGTATCGTTGTATTGTTAGTTCAATTTTCTTTTCAGTTATGTAATAGTCTTTACCTGCTCGCTGTACCACTGATGCATACTTAACATGAACTTTACAGTAATTTTTCTTTGTGCCCTGATTCACAGATGTTAGAGAGCTGTCAGGAATCCTCATCCTCTTGAAGGTGGTAAAAACAAAGAGAACAGCATAGTTATCTCTCATTGCGACTGCCCACCCTTGAGAATACTGCAGACCAGTAGTACCTACCCGCTGTGGTACTCTTCCTCTAGCATTGTAACTAGGATAGCTGCCATTCCGTGGCAGGAGGGATAACATTCCATCCCAGGAGAACTTCTTCAAGGCTTCCTGCTCTAGCTCTTTGTCTGTCATTTGCTAGGACTAGTTATTAAGACTTCTTCCCAAAGGCAGAACAGTAACACGGCAAGTGATCTATTTCTTCATTACCATTGGCCAGTTATTCACTTATGGAGTCATATACCAGCTCCATATATACGTGTAGAATCCCCGACAGACTGACACCCCCCCCCCCCCATAGGTAACTTCTGATCCTGCGTTATCCGTTTATAGTTGCCTGTGCCAGGAATAAACTGAACACTACACAGCAGATGTTGACTGATACAGCATATGACTTAACAAACAAGTATAATGTTGCTCCCTCTTTTTGTACCATCTACCTGACAAGGTTTGCATGTTAGTATTGAGTCTTAGTAAGTTGAGAAGATGCTTATTGAAAATGAGATCCTTTTATCTGCAACTGTGAGGTAGTAGATCCCTTTATCTGCAACTGTGAGGTAGTCTATCGTATATCCTACAGAGTGTGCCAATCACAGCTGCCTTGAGAACATGGCTTCTGTTTCCCTTACTCACTTTGTAGCTGTCTTTTAAATGTAGATTAATTCATGTTTAAAATTCAGAGAAACAGTATTTATTAGTTGATCAAAACCTAATATTTTAGAGATTGTTTTAATCAAAAGCAATCTATTTCTTTAAGTTTGTTGTGAAATTGTGTTTAATTATTTTGGTATATTATAATATAGTTTTAGCCTTTTCCACTAATGGTAGACATTTAGCTACCAGCTGCTGCTAACTGTTATAAACCGCATTCCCTTTGATGAGTGTATCTGTTAAATGTCCTTGTTGGCACTTTACTGAGGATGCATTAGTCCTGTACTGCCTTGTAGGTTTGCTGATAAAACACAAATGAAGTGATCAGGGTAGCTCTTTTTTCATAATGGAAGTGCTAGGTTTTATGCTTGTACTGGTAAATATCAGTAATTGGAAAAGCTCCTTGACAACTGCAAACCACAGTGAGGATTGTGTGGCGATTTCAGGTACAGAATAGTAAGAGCTGCTGTCCTTATTGGGAATTGCTGGCAAAAGATAGAAACCAGTCTGCAGCTGCACGGCAGCAAATGGTGGCCTGAAATGTAATGTCAGCCCCCACCTCTAATTACCTGGTTATGAGCATTTAAATAGGCTTGGACTCAAGTAAACAGTGTATGGCAAAAACATTCATACCATACATTTACTATAACCAGTAATTTATATCACTACAGCTAACAGTTATCCTTTCCCTTATGACAAAGCCTCTGTTGCTGCTCAAAGCATGATGCACTTATGACAGCAAGGAAAAGGTATGTTGGCAGCTAAAAAAATTGTTTGCAGTGACGTGAACTTACAGGAATCTTCCTGTACAGTTGCAGTTAAGGAAATGCAGAGCATGCCACAATACTGACGCATTCATTTTATTGTTCAGTCACAGAGCATTGTTCTCATCCCTGTTGATGAGATTGGTGCAGCTGTATCCATGACAGATCCTACTATATGAGAAATCTGTGGAAGCATACCACTCTGTGCTTTATTATTACTATTAATGATGACACAACAGCTACAGAACTCCTTTCTAGTTTGTCATGATCTTAAATTCAGGTGTCAGTGGTCCTATGCAGAAACAGAATTAGAGCTGCGTCAATTACTCTGATTGATAGCAACATAAATAAAAGCCAAGGCCGAATGAATACATTAAAGGTTGTGCAAGTGACAATTTGGATGAAGAATTGTAGCAAGAGAAAAGGAACATGAGGTTGACAGGAAAAATCAGCTTAGAAAAAGACAGCAAGGGTTTCAAAAGATAATGATCGAGTTTTAGCTTAAAGCTCGTTAAGCCTCCATGTATCAAAGCGTGTCTCTCAAAATACAGAGGGGAGCCAGCACCCTGCACCAAGGTTTAGCAACCCACATATGCTTTTAATGCACAGCCATCATACACAAGCACTGTGGATTAACTGCCAGAATAAACAAAATAAACAAAATGGCAGATGCACAGAAGATTAAAAAATGACAGACTATATCATGCAAAGCTTTTTGACTTATAGATGTTCTGTTGCTAATACATGTTTGAGACACTTTTCTTTATAATGCACTAAGAGTTTATTTGGGACACTTTTCTTTAAACAGTACCAAACAGAAAAAAAAATCTGGGCATATGTGGGAACAGATTTAATTGTCTGATATAGGTGTATGTAGTTGCACAAAAAAAGACAAAACACTGTTGAGGAAGTAAAGTGTTACTAGCAGAAAAGTATTTTTTCACAATCTATTCACAGTCCAGAAGCTGAGCCAAGGACATTAATAATGTTATTGAGTAACTGATGGCAATATTCATGAATCATAATCCTTTCATTTACACTGTGAAGAAGCAAGTTGAAGGTGCAGTATGTATAACACTGCTGTGATATAATCATTTACTAAAATATGAATAGTGTGCTTCCCCACCACCAGTCAAAATGAAAATAGCAAAGGGTGGGGTGGGGGGTAATAGTGTTGTGCAAGTATACAAGACATGCAGGATCTGTGAGGTTTACTGATCTAACAGTATCTTCCAACACATTGACACACAGATAGACTCACACACACACACACACACACACACACACACACACACACACACACACACACACACACACAAACATGCAAGCACACACAAGCATTTGCACACATGTAACTCAATACTAGCTTTCCTTGTACCCTAAAGGAAATGTCCCTTGTTCTTGTTTCTTTGACTTAGATACAGTGTCATTTATCTGAATTCCAGGTGTAGACGTTAATTGTATTTCTTTCTTCACCTGATCCACAATCTGCGCTGCTAAGCCTACTATAGGTTTATGTTTCTTTCCATGGTTTTAGACAAGTGACATGGTTTATCTGTTCTGGCCTTTTCCTATTATTTTGTCTAATTGTGTAATTTATTTTCCTTAGGTTTTTATGTCAAATGGATGCTGCCACTTAGAGATTTGTTTATTACTCAGGGAACCAAAACTACTAGATGGCCTCCAACTTTAAATTTTATGTTTGTGGTACCTCTCTTATGCACCCTGTGTTGTGTACTTAAATTATGTTCAACTTCTCATGATAAAACAACTGTGTGACTCTCTGAAACTGTGATCTGCTTTAATCCTTTGGAAAAAATGTACAGGTTTTCTGGTAGCTGAAATCTTTCATCTGCACATTTATATTGCAAAGAAGTGATGTTTTCTGAATACTTGCATGCATGCCACGTTTCCAGAGTTTCTAGTAATCTTTAGCACCACTGCATGTTCTCTCTAAAGTGATTTGCTTCCAGTTACTTTATCTATGTCTATATCATCTATATTTATATCTATATCTGTATCTATAGCTATAGCTATAGCTATATGCAGTTAAATTTGTTGAATCTGCTTTTATCAACAAAGTTACCTGGCGTTTTTTAACCGAGGACAGTTGTGTTGAATTACCAAAATATCAGTGCTGGGAACATTGTGTTTCCTGTGTTGTATTAGAACTACTTGCTTGAAGGTAAGTGTGTTTTTTTTCTAATGTGGAAGTTTTCACATATACCAAAATGTTTGGAATTAGGTGCAGGAGTGCGTGTGCACCTGTGTTTGTGAGATGGGATTAGAATAAGGGATGGGTAAAGGTATGGGTGTAGTGTTTATTTAAAGTGTGTGAGTCTTGTGTATTGTAACTGCAAGGGAAAGGATTTTTCAGAAGATAATCTGTAGGGCTGGGGTTAGGGGCAAATACTGAGTTAGGTAGGATTGGCGCACATCAGTAAAATGATACAGAGGCTGTGAAGCCCCCAGTCCATCCTTCCTTGTGTGTGCTAATCCTAAGCCTAATTCTGTTCTGTCCTTAAGACTAAAGTTATACATTATCATATGAAAACTGCTTTCCCCTAACAGTAGCACTACTCAAAGTATGTTTGAAGGACTGTTAGGCTTTATGAATTTTTTTTAGTTTATTGATTACAAAAGGTGAAAGTTTGCTTTTTTTTTTTTTTTACTTTTTGACTGGTTTCGTTTCAATATTTTTATTTTCAAAGTTAGTTCATAGTAGTATGTAGTGTGCATCAATATTTCTGCATACAATTTATATATATATATATATATATATATATATATATATATATATATATATACATATGGGTCTATTTCATAACATTGAAATTTCATAACATTGAGACCATAACATCGAAAATTCAAAACACCGAAAATCCAAAGCATTGAAAACTCAGAAAATTTAAGGTATGCTTCATAACATTGAAAACTACACTGCACAAGTAAATAAGATCCCCTCCACCTACAACAACACCTAACTAAAAACACACTTTCTACTACATTTTTGCAGGGTCAAGCCCCCTTGCACCCCTCACACCCCCGTAAATTAAATATACCAACTCCAACATCACAATACAGTGGAAGAAAGTTAATCTCTTAACCTCAGGAAATTAAAATGTTTCTACTGTTGTGCAATGTTGCAGAGTTAATATATTTAATTTACGGGGGGGGGGTGCACGGGTGTTTGCCCCCTTGCAGAAACATAGTAGAAAGTGTGTTTGCTAGTTAGGTATTGTTATAGGTGGAGAGGATGTTATTTACATATGCATTGTAGTTTTCAATGTTATGAAGCACACTTTCAATGTTCTGAGCTTTCAGTGTTTTGGGTTTTCAGTGTTTTGGGATTTAGATGTTTTGGTCTCAGTGTTATGAAATTCAATGTTATGAAATTTCAGTGTTATGAAGTAGACCTATACACACACACACACACACACACACACATATATATATATATATGTGTGTGTGTGTGTGTGTGTGTGTGTGTGTGTGTGTGTGTGTGTATAAATATATATATGTGTGTGTGTGTGTGTGTGTGTGTGTGTGTGTGTGTGTGTGTGTGTGTGTGTGTGTGTGTGTGTGTGTGTGTGTGTGTGTGTGTGTGTGTGTGTGTGTGTGTGTGTGTGTGTGTGTGTGTGTGTGTGTGTGTGTGTGTGTGTGTGTGTGTGTGTCTGTGTGCACGCTCGCATGAACCCATGCACATGTGCATGCACACTCATAGGGTCTAACTTTAAGGGGTCCCATCAGTTCACATAACCTCCAGATCCAGGACTATGAATCTTATGATCATACAACATGGATATCTTTTTCAGCATCATTTCACAGAAGGACAGTACAATGGTGTATTAGTTAGCATTGTCACCTCATAGCAAGAGATTCTCCAGTTTGATTCTTGGCTGGGATACCTTCTGTTTGGAGTCTGCATTTCCTCCCTGAGTTTGTGTGGGTTTCTTCGCACATTCCAAAGACATGCAGTAGGTGGATTGGACACTCTAAATTGGCCCTAGGTGTGAGTGTATCTGCGCGTGTGTGTGGTGCACCCTCTGAGGAGGGTTGGGCCTCGGGATAGCAACCTGATCCCATAAAACCAGTGCCTGCTACGGAAACAATGAGTGCTAACGGCTGTTCGTTTCCCAATATGCTGTATGCATGGGACTGAATCCAGGATCATCTCACAGAAACAAAGCAGTGTATGAGTGGATGACTACAATTCATTTGTTAAAATATGGCTGACAGGCTAGTAGTGTGTATGCTAAAGGCAGTTGACCACTGGAGAAACATGAAATACTACAGATGAGCCAAAGAAATGTCCTGGATAACCACTACTAGCAGGAATGTGGTTCAAGCTGGAGAAATAATGGTAAACCTTATATTTAAGTCAAATTGTTTTTACAATTTAGAAAGAGGAATAATGTTTTATGATCACTTAGTCACCAAGAGTTATGCAGTAGTGTTGATTAAAACAAAAATATTTTGATTACTTTTAGTATAAAATGTGGAGAAAAGTAGCAACAAGTTACTGAATATAAGGAGTGATGTCTTAGTAGCAAATGACCACCATATAATCATCTTCAGACTACAAGAGCAGTAGCAGAAAAAATGGTTCTAATTAAAGCATATAGATATGGATGGCTCCTGTGTGAATGAAATTGTATTGTATGCTTTGGGCTGATCGTGTGGCTATCACTGTGGGCTACTGGTGTGGCTATCTACTATGGGTTACTGGTGTGACTATCTGCTTTGGAATGCTATGTTGGCTGTCTGCTACACCATTATTCTCAGTCTTTGTTGCTATGAAGTTCAGTCAAGTCATTGAAAAGAACATCAACATCCCCCAGATAGCAAAAATAACCCAAGGCCTTCCAATAAAAGAACAATAATTGAAAGTTATGCACTCACAATAACAAAAGATCTGGATGAGTAGGTCCATTCTTGATAATACCTGGACTAATGCCATCAGACATTAGCAATTCACGATCTAAAACATTCTCATGCAGCTGAATCCCTCCATTTTAGTCATAATTCTCTTAAATAATTTCCTTTCCAGATCTTGATATGTTGCACAAAGTGGACAATGTATAAGTAGGCATCCAGGCCAAGATAACTAAGGAGGGGAAAGGTGGGTGAGTATGGCACTGAGTATGGATCAGATCTGTCATTATGGCATGTACTTCCAAATCTGTTATGAGGGGATCTGTCCTCAGTAACAACAGTGAAAGCACTTAAGCTCATTTTGCTGAGTGGCCTATCCCCCTAGGACACCTAAATACAGCTTAAAGGTTAGTGCAGAGTTATTCTTTGAAGATCACAAGGCTGCTACACACATATATTGCCAAAGGGTGCATTACAAAAAATGTTGTCTTTGATCCTATAGACAACTCAGATTCAATGTTATCCACATGGGATCTGAGTTGTCTGTGGACATCCATGTAATGTGGCAAGTAGTCTCCTCTATTGGAATAGTTGGCAAAATCCTGAAAGATGAATTGAATGGTTATGCTTCGAGTCAGTGGCTACAGCTGGTAAAATGAATCTGTATGTAAACAGACAGTATCCTTGTAGAATACTAAGTAAAGATGGTGAGCAGATGAGACTTGTAATTCAGAAATTCTTCTGGCTAACATCACTGCAACCAGAAAAGTTTTTTTTTTTCAAGCCTCCAACACAACATAATGCCAGGGGTTGAATGGTGGGTAAATTTCTCTAGCACAAAACATGAACCCCTCAGAAGAAAATAATCCTGAGTCAAAATTGTATTAGAAAAGTATGCTTCAGAAATGTGTTACATTTTTACTGGCAGGCTAAAGATATAGAATTTGAGCCTTGATGGAAATTAGAAATAGAAATAACCCTTTAATAGAAAAATAATTGAGGCTTGTATCAAAAATATGTGATAAATAATCCAAGACTGATAGTACAGGAGTGGTGAAAGACTATGCATCTTGATAAAGCCCAAATGGAAACTTGAGTTCACATACTTTGCTAAGTTTTGCTAGTGTTGGGTTTCTGAGCAGAGATGAGAAACTGGACTACCCTAAAGTGGTAGTCAAGGTCTCAAGCAAGTAGTGGAACTCCAAAAGGCAGTCAATAAGGTGTGGTCACTGGAGATACAAATATAGTTTGAAATAGGAATGGGAGAGCCAAAGGACCAAAGTCAGAGAAGTTTCTCCAGAACTCCAGAAAGTGAGACCTGACAAAGGGCAGCCACACTTGTGGCCAGAATGTATTTGAGGTAATTAGTTTTTTGTGTGAACTCTAGAATCATAGAAAATGGGGGGAAAGTTTGTGGGAGTCCTGAGGTCATTTCTGTATGAGGTCATCACTTCAATATTTCCCAGTGGGAGAGTAGAGAAAAGAAGTTGCTGCACTTGATGTTGGCTGTGGAAACAAAAAGGCCATACGCAGCAAGACTTTCCCCACTCAGATACCAACTTCTGTGTTACTAATGATGTGAAAGACTAATTATATGGCACCAGAAAGCAATGGCTAAGCCTGTCTGATACTAAATTAGCTTCTGCAGTAGTGTGGCTTGTAATTAAAAATATTTGATTGACATAGAACATTCCCATACCTTCACTGCCTTTCTACAAAGAAGGAAGGAATGAGTTCACCCTTACTTGCTGATATACCACCCCACTGACATTTTGTTGATATTTTTAGAAAAAGTGATGACCAACATAAAAATTTCAAAAAAAAAACAAATTAAAGGTCATGCTGCTAAACCCTAGGAGTCTAAACATGAAACTGCACTCATTGCAAGCATTCTTAACCCTGTAAAATGCTGACATCTGTGCAGTCACAGAAACCTGGTTCAAAGCTACGGAGAACACCCCAGCCATACTTGGTTATTCATCCTATCATACATTAACACCCCAAACTGTGGGTAGTAAAGCCAAAGGAGGTGGAGTTTCAATATATATTAAAGACATACACACCTCCAGGCTGGTCAAACAATATGATGCACAGGAGACACTCCAGGTGCAGTTAACCATTGACAAGACCCCTATACAAATCATAGCTAGCTGCTGGCCCCCAAATCTGACTCAAGATGCCCAAACTGCCTATGTAGACCTCTTCAAATCTATCAAGATTCAACCCTTTACCTTGATCCTGGGTGACTTTAATTACCCAAACATAGACTGGAAGAACTACTCATGCCAAAACACAAATGTGCAGAGATTCCTAGATTTTGTCAGTGCAAATGCTTTGGAACAACTAGGTGATAACCTCACAAGATGTGATAATATCTTGGAGTTGGTATTAACCAACATGAGTAACCACTGCAGCATCCCTGCAGTATCATCCTCCCTTGTAAGATCCGACCAAAAAGCAGTCATGTTCGAAGTCACCATCTCCCCCAACCACCCCCAGCTAGGGTCAAATAAAAAAACTCCTCCAAAGCTGACTACAGCCTCCAGAGGGATGGTATAAACAGCTTCACAGCCCCCTCTTTAGGAACTGGCGCCAGTATCCAAAACTATACCAAATTACTATACAAGCATTTATATAGACACATGGAATCAGGAATACCTGACAGGACTAAATCATCCTCTGCAATAAATGAACTCTATAACAAAAGAAAAAAAATTGCTGTCCAGGACCAAGAAGGAGCAGGTGCCCAACTGGAAGCAATCTCTCCTTAGTGTAAACAAGCAAATAATAGCATCAGTGAAATCCTCCAAAGCAAACTACGAGTCCAAATTAGCCCCATCTACTAGAGATGGTCATAAGGCCTTCTTCACATATGTCCATAATCTCAAAGGTAGCACCCAGATCTGTTCAGAACTGTTGGTCAAGGATACCACATATACAAATGCCATAGATATAGCAAACTTGCTGGCTGACAAATGCAGCAAAAAGTTCACTCCTCTGTCCCCCCCCCCATCAGTAAATCAGGACATTTCCAGTACTTGTTCCCATCCCCTTATATCTAGGGATCAGGTCATTACTGCTCTCTCAAAGGCAAAAAATACAGCTTCCAATGGACCCGATAACATCCCAGGCTGCATCCTACATAAACCCAGGCAGGAACTTGAAGCACCATTAGGTGCCCTATTCAACCAAAGCCTGAGTACCAGCTTTGTCCCAGCTGAGTGGAGGACAGCCACTGTCATCCCTTTACATAAAGGTGGAGTGTCCACCGATCCGGGAAATTATAGACTCATCAGCCTAACTAGCCTGATATGCAAGGCCATGGAATGGATTATCATGGACCTCATTAACAAGGACATTGGCAACCACCAAACACTTGATCCCACACAGTTTGGCTTCATCAAGGGAAGGTCATGTCTATTAAATCTGGTCAACTTTTCTGAGACAGTCACCAAAGCCATGGATGAGTTGAAGACAGTGCACACCGCCTACCCTGACCTGGCCAAAGCCTTTGACACTATTCCCCACTGGGGCATAATAGATAAACTCTCTCAACTAGGCATCAATTCATATCTTATCAGATGGGTAGCAAACTGACTCACTGATAGATCTCATCTAGTCAAAATAGGGGAGGTCACGTCAAGCAGTAGACCTATATCGAGTGGCGTATCCCATAGTTTGGAATTGTGGCCTCTGTTATTTGGGATATACTTTTCTGAGGTGCAGATCAAAAACAGTGGGCTACGGCTGACCAAGTTTGCAGATGACTGCAAGCTGGGTGCTTTCATAAATTCCCCTAGTGACATGGACATCCTCTGAGGGGATCTCACCCAAATAAATGACTGGTGCCAGAAACACAACCTCAAGCTGAATACAAAAAAAATGCATCATCATCCCCTTTGGGGAAGAGTGATTTCCCCACAAATTATCACATTAATAACAATGTCCTAAGCACGCAGTCAGTCATGAGGGATTTGGGCACCCAGATTGATAGCAACCTGACTTTTGACCACCATGTTGCTACCATTGTACAGAAAACTTTCTACATGGCCCACCTCATAAGTAAGGGTATCTCTTCCAGGGACAAGAAGGTCATAACATCCCTATATTCTTCCCTTATAAGGCTCCATTTGGTACGTATCTTACAAAGCATATGCAGCACCTGGAGAGACCAAAGAGGTTCTTCACCAGGAGAATCCAGGGCCTCAAAAATCTGCCATACATACATAGGCTAAAAGCCCTATCCCTCTACTCTGTTTTATACAGACTCCTCAAAGGTGACCTTTATCTGGCATACAAGGTGATCTCGGACCCAGCCTTGATGGGACTGCTGCCTATCTGCAAGGCAAGCTCCACTCGAATAACCCACACACACAGCCTCAACCTGGTCTGTGACACAAATAGGACTTGTTAGTGGGACAGATTTGTGTCCCAGTGACTTCCCCATCTATGGAATAAACTCCCTCTCCACGTAAAGCAGAGTACCTCTTTATCCCTTTTTAAGTGCAACCTGGATAACTGGATGGTAAATAGAAAATACATCCCTAGGCTTCCACCCATGTCCCTTCTTGACAGGGGCATTGGGTGCTGATTTGTCTATACATGGGCTAAACTCTTGGCTAGGCTTATAAGGGCCTCAGTGCTACAGTACCTTATGGAAGAGAATCCTGAAAAGCTTGTAGGGTGACAAGGACTGCTATCATCTCCAGTAAGTTGATGTACAAACTGGCATTTGTCAATGACCATGCATCTTGGGTTACCTATCCTTGATAATGCCTTCCCACTTTAGGGCAGATGCATCCATGATGACAGCCTCTTGATTGTCTGGGATCAGAAAGGGTCTAGAAGCAGGTCCCCAGTGAGCTGCTATCACCTGAGATGAACTTTGCAAGGTTTCGAAACATTTATGTAGAGTCATGATATGTGAAAATTGAAACAATTGAACTGTTAACATCTATTAAAGTACTGTTGTGTGAATCCTATCAGAAAGTGATTTGAAACCATAAGAATGGCTGCTGCCATCAGCCCCAGGGCCCTGAGGTAAGGTATGGCTCTGGAACATTGCAAGTGTGAAATGTGATGGAAGGGTCTTTGTAGAGGAAGTATCTTATTTTTGCATGATAATGTGTCTCAGACTGCAGCTTATGAATATGAGCAGGTGAGGTAGCCACAGCTGGTACTTTGCAGTATTGATTGTTATCTCTAAGAACGGGAAAAGCATTATCACAGAGTCCCAGATAGCTGACAGCCCTCAAGGAGGAATTGGTAAGAAGTCTCTCATACAGACAAGGAAATACTTTCACTTTTTGAAACTTCTGTTTTGCTGCATTGATAGATATATATTTGGTGAACATCCTGTGTCTGACTTGAGATCAAAAAATGGGTGCTCAGCTGGTAAAGAATGGCTCTTGCCGGAAAGCTTATTTACTTCCTGGAGTTATTGTATGTCTTCATATAAAAGTAAGCATTATGAAAGTCCAAAGACCACATCCAATCATTTTCTAGCAGACAAGGAAGGACAAAGTGCACCATCAGCATCCAAAGGGTTTCTTTTGGAATGAACCACTTAGGCTGCTCAGTCAAGAATGGGCCTGACGACTTTACTTTTCCTGGGCACTAAAAAATTTTAAGTGATAACCTAGTCTGCTCTGCTCTGCTCTGGATGGACCTCCTGGGTGGCTTTTTTTTTGTTTAGATGGTTCAATTCCTCTCTTCTGTGTGCAGCTTTTTTGTGGAGTGGGGCATTGGTCAAGGATAGCATGTGAGACTAGTGATGAGCATTGAACAGGATTTCATATCCCCTGAAAATTATTGTCCTTATCCACTTGCCCTGTATGATATTCTACCATGCATGCAGATGAATAGACAGACAGACCCTGACTACCTTCAGGGTAGGACAGTCAAGCAGCACCTCAGGTGTTAGACTGTTTTCAACCCCAAAGGAGGACTGCAACTCCCCAGTTGCTGTCAATTACCTTTGCCTTTGGAAGGGCAAACATTCCTGAAGTTGTCATGAAAGTGATGATTTCTCCTAGATCTCTTATTTTGATGCTGTTGCCCATGCCTAAACCAACACTGATATGGAAACTATTGCAGGGTCTGAATTTTGATTCTAATGGAAATTTAAGATTTTGCTTTCCTGTTCTATGTTCTTTAGGCAGATACACACTTGATCCAAGAACTTTAGATATATTAAAGGATGAATTTAACAAGGCCACCTTGGTAACTTCAGCAGACTCTGTGAAGTAGATCTGTGTGACAGCATATGATTACATTGGGCAACCCCTCAACAGACTTATAAGAAAGCTTAATGATGTGGTTTGAGATAGAAAAGAAAGAGCTGTTGACCATGACTACAACTTATGGTTTAACTGACCGTCTGACGGCGGGTCCATTGCTTGTCAGACTTGTCTGACAGTGGTCTGTACAACATTATCACATGGGATATATACATTATAGCTCTCAGAAAAAATGTGGAGGAAATAGAAACTCACTTTCTGTACTTGTTCTTGGATGCCTTATTGGAGGATGGACAGTTGAGCTGTGGGGGTATCAACAGCCTTTTGAAGAGGAACTGTTGACACAATTAAGTTAGTGTTTGGGGTCTGTGATGAAGTGCAGTCCTTATCAGGCCACATAATACTATACAGCCTCCTAGAGAGAGGAGCCAAAAATCAGGGCTGTCCCATGAAATGACCATAGACATTTTTTTTTTATTTTTTTTCCAATAGCCAGAACCACCTAGTAAGTAGATTGGGGAGTTCAAAAAGCCTCCTGCAGAGTCTTCAGTAGAGAGGATGGTTGGTTAGTGAGTGTTCTCCTCTTTTTGCCTTATCACCTCTAAAATTTCCCTGTTCTTCTAGGGGTGTGATGGGAAAAGGTTGCACCCCCTTCATCTTCAATGTCTCATATGGATGACTGTAGAGATGAGTGAATGTGCTTCTTCTTAAGCATGTGCTTTCTACCATGCCACAGAAGTGATAGGTATAAGGAGGAGACAGAATCATTGTGTTGACCAAAAACTGCTGAGAGACTTTGCAAACGTCCTCCAGGCCATCTGTCCAGCATTTAGAGAAGAGGGGCGATGAGAGGAGGATCAAATAAATAATTATATGACGTTTGACTTCTTCTTCTTTCGGCTTTTCCCGGTTAGGGGTCGCCACAGCGGATCATCTGTCCGCTCATGATTGGCAGTGGAGTTTTACAGTGTTGAGTTGCCAGCCCGGCGGCCAACCTTCCACAGAAGGCACACACATGCACACACTCACACCTAGGGCCAATTTAGAGTGTCCAGTCCACCTACTGCATGTCTTTGGGATGTGGGAGGAAACCAGAGCACCCGGAGGAAACCCATGCAACCACAGGGAGGACATGCAGACTCCGCTCACAAGGCACCCCAGCCGAGAATCAAACCGGAGAACCTCTTGCTGTGAGGCGGCAACATTAACTGCTGCATCACCATGGCCCCCCAATTATATGACGTTTGACTAATGACCATTATATGGGGTCATACAGCTCCTGAGGGAGGAACATGCAGTAAAGAGCATTGATGGGGGCAAACATGGCACTGACATAATTCCCATTGCTGGTGGTATTGACAACAGCCACCAAAATCTTGGCATCTCCAGCATCAACACCAAAGGAATCAGGACCAGCTGACCCCTGACTCCAAGAATGACAAGCCCATCAGTGCCAACAACATTAATACCTATAGCAATATCAGCATCAAAGTTGTGGATGCCATGGGCTATGGCTTGGAATTCAAGATCACAACGAACACCAATACTTTGTTGTCAACTTGACACCATATCTTTGAGTCCAGCCTCCTCAGGACTTGAAACATTAAGAAGTGAATTGGTGAGGAAAGCTGGTTTAAATTGTCTGAAACAGGGATGACAGAGAAAATGCTTTGATCTGCTCTGGAACTAAAGGGGAAGGAGGCAGGAGAGATCTTAAAGTGAGTGTTTTGAAATGTATACATAAACTTCTCATAATCTTTCAGTAGGAAAGATAG
Organism: Protopterus annectens; assembly: GCF_019279795.1. Lineage (NCBI taxonomy): Eukaryota > Metazoa > Chordata > Ceratodontiformes > Protopteridae > Protopterus > Protopterus annectens. Next base: position 1,428,664,648 of record NC_056743.1, on the reverse strand, counting down.
AGTAAGACATAACTAAAGCTAAAGGTTGGGAGGTCATGATATATGAAACTTCTGTAACCATTAAAGATGTCAACTTGACTACCCTGAAAGTCACAGTAGGCACAACAGAATCAGGGGTATGCCTTTCAGCATGACGACCTTGGGGTAAACTCTGTGCTTCTAAGTTCTATGCTTGGATTTCTTCTTCTGAAGTATACGATAGTCAGCATAAATTGTAATGATCTCAGCCCCAGGTTCTGACTTCAAGTTCAATCAACCCAGCTTCAATGCTGAAGTCAACTGACTCAACACCAAAGCTTCATTCCTTATCAGTGGTTTGTAGCCCCAGCAGAAAGCATTTTTTTTCATCAGAAACAATTTTAATTTGTTGTTTCTGTCTCTAAGGGTATTAGGAATAAATGTCTGGCAAATTTTACATCTTGGATTGCTAAGTTGTTAATCAGTTTAGGCAATATAAACACTTAGAATGCCTGTCTTGTGGCTGAAGCTTGTTGCCACATTTGCAGTTTTTGAATGTTTGCTCCATTTAATGAAATAGTGACAGCAATCATCAAACACTACTGAACAAGTAATGACAGCTGTCTGAGAAATACTAGAAGGAGGGTGCAGCAGTACAAAACCTTCATTTTTCAATCAAAGCAAATACTAAAGAAGAATGTATATACCCAAAAGACCACACTACCAAAACAAGACAGCAAATTCTACTAGAATAAAACCAAAAGTCAAGCCAATCAAGCACAAATTATTGGAATAGACTTAAAACAGTAAAAACTGCTAACAACTTTCCAAAAGAATATATAAAAAATGCCTAGAATCAAGGAGAAGGATACTCAGACTACACTCTAACTAAAGCAGTTTGTTAAAAGTCTGAGAAAAGTAGTTGAACTTGATATCAGGAAACAGTGGGGAGGTAATGAAACAGATGAAAGGTCGACATACAGTTGCTTGGTAAAAAAAGAAACCTCAAACCAGAAAATATGGCCATTTTCTGATATATCTGCTTCTCAGCACTGCTACAGAGATCTGAAGCGCACAGTTTTCATGTACAGCACTCTGGGTAAATGGGAGCAGGGGTCAGTAGCTTGGTAAAATTAAACTGCCTAACAACCAATAACATTAGTATTGCTGTTATTGAGGATGGGCCCCCTCATATCAGATCACACATAAATGCTGAGATGTACCGCAATAGTAAATTAATTTCTAGTATTTACATTACATGAATAATATCCTTAACTGAGATTTGTCTCTTTCTTTGTTAGTCTCAAACAACTAATCTGTAATCAAATACATATTTTCACTGTTTTACTCACTGGTCCATCCTAGAACCAATACCCACAAGTCAATGCGGAAAATGTACAATATCTTCAGATTTCCTTTGGCTTTTTCTGAAACTATTTAAAACAACTGAATAAACGTTAATAACTGCACAGGACCAACAGGCTCTCAATACTAATTAGAACGCTTCTTTACTTTAAAATGTACATTAAAAAATAAACATGGCCAGTAAAAAGCCAGTAAAAACAGACTAGATTAAGCGCTTTTGTCCTTTAAACTTGGACTTGGACAGAAGGGATTCTGATGAAGTCCAAGTTTAAAGGACGAACGCGCTTATTCTAGTCTGTTGGTCCGGTGCAGTTATTTACATTTATTCAGTTATTTTAAATAATTTCGCACTTACTACGCTTGTTATTTTGTGGACTAGTTAGTCCTGGTGTGAACGCTTGCTTCATCATTTAAAGCTGGGTTACAGCAAACATGCTTTTGATTCTTGTTTACAGGGGAAAAGGAACTATTTCTTCTGGCATATAGAAGAGACCAACTAGATCAACTATACAAGTCACTAATTCCCTTATGTCTGACATCTCTTGTCTACATTTAGCTAGAACTGCACTTTTGCTTTGCATGGACAAGGTGTATGGAACAAAGCATACATTAACTACAGCAAAATGTTTCTGTGCATTTTAGCTTATTGAAGTAGAATTACATTATTCCCTACAATTTTGTAATGTTGTTACATATGTCATCTGTTTAGCAGTAGCAGTAGTACTATAATTTTCAGATTTTGTTCTCACTTTTCTCACTTCTCAAAAATCATCTACTCAGAAGCATTTGATAAGGATGATAAGCCAGATCAGGGCATTCATTGAGGCTATAAGTATCAATATAATAATCTTTTAAGAACCTTACTATGAACTGCAGTCACAGAATTTTTTTAAGTAAGAAGTGCTTGAATTTTGAGCCTTAAAAAGCCAGAAGCACTAAATAAGAAAGCTGAAAAAATAAATTTATTTACATTTGACAGGGACAGGGGCTAAAGTCTCTCAACAGATACTGCTGTTGTGATGATTAATAATGTATAGTAATCTGCACAGGAGATTGGCCTTAAGAGAGCACAACAAACTTAACACTGCTGCCTATGGTTGTGACCATCACCAGCCACACCCAAACAAGCTTCACACTGTAGTTCTAAGATCAGAATTACAACTCCTGTTTCCTCAAGGATTCACTGTACTTACTCTCAGTCCAGTGCATTACACTGCTGTCTTAGCAACTGTAATTATATTTTGGGTAAATCATTTGCATTCAGATACACAGACACACACACACACACACACACACACACACACACACACACACACACTAGTATCTTTCAATGCCACAACCCTTCATGTTTTTACTGTTACTCATTGCCACCAGCCATACCAGTCTAACACACTAAGGTAATTAATTATTATGCACTCATTATAAGAAGTCAGATGTAATACAATATCTTATGTTAACTACAGCTAAGCAGTTTCCCTCTTTGAAAGGTGGATGCCCATGGTGAAACCTTACTAGCTTAGAACAGTAACCATTAAATGCATTAATAAATATCTAGCCACAATATTTTGAAATTGAATAAATAACATTACTCACGTAAAGCAATTGGGTAATATTTGAAAATAAAATATGCAGGCAGATATGGTATTGCATATGAGAATATAAAATATTTTTGTAACAGATGGCTTTAGATTAGAAAATGTTGACTAATATCTAGCGCTAACAATACTACTAACTCAAAAATGCTGTAATCTAATTACTTCTGAATTTGCAGTCACAAAAGACTAATAGGCAAAGTCTATAGACTTGAAATCTCTCAGTCTGGGAGCAACACACACACACATACACACACACACACACACACACACACACACACACACACACACACACACACACACACACACACAAGGAACCAGTCACATAGACCCACACATACACCCGCATATGCGGACATGATCACATGTAACTTATTCAAACCTCCAAGGCCTCCCATATGCAGTCATCAGAATCTCCACATGCACACATACAAAATAACTCCCTTCACAACACATAAAACCACATCTTGTTGTGTCTCAGCTACCAAACCCATAAGGCATAACACCACACAATCCAATAGTTTGATCATAGGAGACTCCATTGTGAGGGACACTGATGTCCCTCTCACCAGTCTGGATAAGAAAAAGGTTACAGATAGTTGCCTGTCAGGGGCCAGGATTCACCAGATTATGCAAGCAATTTGGTCACTAAACTCCACATATCAGTATGACTCAGTCATAGTTTGTGTGGATGTAAATGACCTGAGATTTACTTCCCTGGACTATATGAAGAGAAAGACATGATTGATCTCTAAGAATATGTGTCACAAGCAGGCATGAGCGTAGCATTGAGCAGCATTCTACCATCTCCATGGATGATGCCACAATACAAACAGAAAATGGCTGACTTTAATAAATGGCTTAGCTACTGGTGTCTGTCCAAAGGGGTCCTATATTTGTCAGCCTGGGAGAACATGATTGACAGGCCATGCTGCTTTGCCAGGAATGGTCTTCATCTGTCACCACTAGGCTTTTGGATATTGGCCAAAACATTATCCACCCCTATAGTGCCTTTTTAGGCATTGCCATATAAACAAAACTTCCAACATAGCAAAATCTATTCCGGATAAGCTAAAAGTACTACTGCTTAATGCTAGGATTCTCAATAAGAAACTGCACTCCCTGCAAGCACTCCTTACCCAGGAGAATGTTGATGTCTGTGCAGTTACTGAAACATGGCTCAAAGCCAAGGAAAGCACCCCAGCAGTGCATGGGTGTAATGCCTTTCAGACATTCTGATTACCCACTCACATGAAAGGGCAAAAGGTAGAGGTGTATCCATCTACATAAAATATAAGCACACCTCAAGACTGGTAAAACTATATGACATGCTTGAGCTGCTCCATGTCCGACTTACCATAGGAAAAATCCATTACCGTATCCTTGCTAGCTACTGGTTCCTATCATGAGCCAGGAAACCCAGGCATCATACCTGAATTTACTAGAATCCCTTACCACTCAGCCAAGTACCATATTCATGGGTAATTTCAACTGCCCTTCTATTAAAGGGGAAGCATACAAGACCAGTAATATACAGGCTGAATGATTTCTATACTTTGTTAACACAAATGCCCTTTGAGCAGCTAGTCTGCACTCCCATTTGGGGTACAAATATCCTAGACCTGGTACTCACAAATATGGGAGAGTATTGCCCCCCACCCCCCAGATTGTGATGTCCTCACTGGTTAGATAAGATCACAACATGATCTCCCTTGAAATAAATATAAAACTAGAACACTCACCTAAGCCCAAAACCTTTAAGAACTTTTCTAAGGCAAACTACCTCCTATTAAGTGATGACATAAATAGTTTTCAAGCTCCCCAAATAACCAAAAAACACTGCAGCCTATGTGGAGATGTACACAAAAGCTCTGTACAACCATATAAACAACTGCATAGAAACAGCAGTACCAGACTGAAATAAGACTAGGAGAAATCACCAAAAAGCCTCCCTGGTAAACCCCTGGTGAAAAATAGGTTGTACAACAAAAGAAAGAAAATTCTGTCTAGAAGTAAGAGCAAACGTGCACAACAGAGCAAAAACTCCCTTGTTAGTCTAAACAAGCAAATCAGGGGACTAGTCATGTCTTCAAAAGTAAATTTTGAAGCAAAATGCCTCCCAAACTATGTCCACAATCTTAAGGGCTACACCCAACAATGTGCAGAATTAATTGTAGATGCTATCACCTATACTCAGCCAGAAGATATAAAAAATCTGCTGGTCAATAAATTTGGCCCAAATTTCACCTCCCCATCAACTCTGGTTACCCCCCCCCCCAAGAAATACCCTCAACCATTCCTCTACCAGTTATCTCCAAAGAACAGGTTACCACCACACTCTCTGAAGCTAAAAACATGGCTTTGATGGTTCTGGACAATAACCCAGTATGCCTCTAAAATAGCTTGAAACAGGACCTATCAGACCCACTAGGATATCAGTTTAACCACAACCTAAAGACTGACTTTGCCCGTGTAGAGTGGAGGACAGCAAAAGTCATCCCTCTGCATAAAGGGGGCTCATCAGCAGGCCTAGGAAATTACAGACACATAAGTTTGACTAGCCTTATATGCAAGGCCATAGAAAGAATAGTCATGGATCTGATAAATAATGACATAGGAAATCTCCAAGAACTGGACCCAGCCTAGATCAGCTTTGTCAAGGGCAGGTCATGCCTGCTCAGTCTGGTGGAATTCTCTAAGAAAGTCACTAGGGCCATGGATGATGTAAAACAGTGCATACTGTCCACCTTGACCTAGCTAAGGCATTTAACACAATTTTTCACTCAGATATTATAGATAAACTCACAAAATCCTTACACCACCAGATGGATAGCCAAATGGCTCACAGACAGGACACATGTTGTTAGAGTGGATGAATTCAGATCCAGCAAGAGGCCAGTTACTAGTAGTGAGCCACAGGGCTCAGTGTCGGGACCTTTCCTGTTCAGAATATAATTCTCTGCAGTCAAGGCTAATATAGAAGGCCTTTGGCTGACTAAGTTTGCTGACAATTGCAAGTTGGGGGGCAATCACTGACTCCCTCAATAATGTAGACATCCTTTAGAAGGGTCTGATTCAGGCAAATGATCGGTGCCAGAGCCACAGCCTAAAACTAAATATTTAATACAGCACACAGTGATTGAAACTGTAGATTCATTAAAGGATTTGGGTATATGGGTATCAACCAATTGGTTGATAATAGTTATAGAACTACAGGTTGTATAAAAGATTTTATAAAGTTTAAAAACTCAGAAATGAGTAAATCATTCTTTGTTACTTACATTAGTCCCAAACTTAAGCATGGAATAATAATATGGAAACCTTATGAGAATGCAAGCATGAGCAAATTAGAAAAAGAGTATAGCAGAAATAAACCAAGGGCATCCATGGATTTGAAAATGTAAGTTATTGTGAAAGACTGAAATATCTGATCTTGTAGAGTGTCTCATGTAGACATTTAAGTGAAGACGTCATTCAGGTATACAGGGCATTTAGAGACTACTACTCTGGGAATGTTTGGCTTATCAAAAAGTAGCAGACAATGGTAAGACAACCTACGTCGAAGATTATATAGGAGTGACAGTTGTATTAATTTGTTCTCTGAGATAGTAGCTGATGCAAGGAATACACTACAAAACTACATTAAAGAAAGCACTAGTTCAGATATTTTTAAGCCTAGACACTTGTGGGAATAATTGTTTTGGTACATTAGCAGTCTAGAAGGGCATTATTGCCTGTGCCTGCATTATTTGTATGTATGTATGTATGTATATGTATGCATGTATTATTCTGACTTTGCAGGGTTGAAGCAACTTGGAATACTTTACTACATGGTTATAGTTTGTGTGAGACAAAGTCAAAATTCATTACATGGCCATCATTTTTATCACAGTCAGAGGTCTGAAGTGCACAAACTCAGAATTGACTATAACTGCTGGGTGGAGGTGAGACGTGTCTATGGATGAAAGTAAGTGACTGTTGCTTGGTCAGTTTTAAAAGTCACTGATCTGGCATTGCAAGACTAGTTTATATTTATGTGAAGCAGGGTATAATATTTTATTACTGAGACTGTTTTATATTTTTTAACATAAATTAGATGTTTGAGGTGCACAAAGTAAATTGAACCTAATTGCTGGGTATGGAGGCAATCTGTGAAAACAGGTGACTTATGTTTGTTGTTTGATCACTGTTAAACAGCATTCACCAATCTGCTATGGAAGAAATAATGTCAAACAATATACAGTATTTGGTGAAATCTGTGTAAAAGTAATATTGCTATGTCTTATACTTGTGTGTGGGAATGGGTTGCAGTTAACTGAAGAGTAAGAAGTTGGCCATAATTTCTTTTACTTTCCATCAAAAGAATCAGCATTGCACATGACAGGTAGGTATCTTTGGTAGTCTGGCAGGAACAGGATCATACCTCTTAACTTCTTAGTGCAAGAAATCTGGACAAAGCCTAAAATAATGGGGAGGGGGCAAAGGCCCAAAAATAGGGGCATATTTTAAATATTGCTCTTATAAACTTAGAAAGTAGCTAGAATAACAGGATTTGTCTTAGCATGCATTTTATGAAGGATATGAAGTCTGAAACACAAATGTATGCATTAATGACATCAGTCCTTAGTGATTTGCCAGAAAACTAAAAATTTTATGAGGGACAGACCAAAAATATAAGGATAAAATCTGGACATTCTGCAAAAATCTGGTCAGTTGAGAGGTATGAACAGGATGTGCATGAAAGAAGCTGATCATTGGCATAGTGGCACACTGAATTGTGTTAGCACCTCACAATGCATAGCTCTGGCTGAGTTCTTCATTATGGCTCCTTCTGTGGTGGAGTCCACATGCTCTCCCTTTCTCTATGTGGATTTATCCATGTTCTCTGCTTTCCTCCAACACCTCAAAGATGTGACATAAGTGGTATTCCTCCAGTTTTCATATAAGCATGTAGAGAATGTGTGTGTGTGTGTGTGTGTGTGTGTGTGTGTGTGTGTGTGTGTGTGTGTGTGTGTGTGTGTGTGTGTGTGTGTGTGTGTGTGTGTGTGTGTGTGTGTGTGTGTGTGTGTGTGTGTGTGTGTGTGCTTGCACGTGTGTGTTTGTTTGGGCTTCTTGTGATACACCTGGCTTGTCAGAAGCAGTGTCAGTGTATATGTGCTTGAGTATAAATTCAGTGTGTCTTGTGATAGACCTGGCTTTCAGAGACATTGTCATTGTGTGTGTGTGTGTGTGTGTGTGTGTGTGTGTGTGTGTGTGTGTGTGTGTGTGTGTGTGTGTGTGTGTGTCTGCTTGGGCTTCTTGTGATACACCTGGCTTGTCAGAAGCAGTGTCAGTATATATGTGCACGAGTGCAAAATCAGTGTGTCTTGTGATAGACCTGGCTTTGAGAGGCATTTTGTGTGTGTGTGTGTGTGTGTGTGTGTGTGTGTGTGTGTGTGTGTGTGTGTGTGTGTGTGTGTGTGTGTGTGTGTATCATTAACTTTTATCTGTGGGCACACACTATTTTGCTGAGCACAAACAACATTCGTCCAGATAACAGTACAAAACTAGCTAGTCATTATCTTTCAAAAATGGATGACAATAAGTGACTCATAACTTATCCAGGCTGTATAAGTAGATTTTAATATAGGCTTAGTAGTGACCTTGGCCCTGAACCTCACCTAGTCTAAAACAGACCCTGCTCAGTGGAGTGCACAGAAAGGGGGCAGAGACAGTGTGGTCATTATTCCTCTAACTTTCCTCACAAACCCCAAGGCTGTGCATAGGAGTCACTGCAGCTTTTCTAGGGGCAATATACTGTTTGGGAGCAAAATGTTGGAATGCATTATTGTGATTGTTATTTTTCACTTTCCTCAAATCAAACATCATATATGTATACATTTAGCTGTCTTTTGTGTGTAGGCATGCTGTTTATATGCATCTGAAAATAGGTTGAAATATATTAATATATTCCATTTGTTCCTTTATTCTTGTCCTAGGCTAGCATCAGTACACAGAAGGTATATATTTTTTCCCAATCTAAAACAAGAAGGATGTACTGAAATTGATTTTTTTTAGGTAGGAAGGCAGACACTGTTCCAAAATTTGAATTATACATCACACAAGAATTTGTCTTCTGTGTTTATTGTGAACTAATACTTTGTTGGACCCAACTTATTTGTGTCTTGAAAGAAAACAAAATAAAACTGGGCTTCTCTCCTTGCTCATAGTTTTTATTCATGCCATCATTGGATGAAAAGGTTGGAAAAAGCTCTAAAATGCACCTCAGAGCATCTATGACAACCCAGACCCCCAGCTTAATTTGATTATTTATTCCATTTATTACATTGTACTCTTGCCTAGTTTGGGGTACATTGAAAGGATGCAGGGAAAAGCAATGTTGTAAAGTAAGACTGAGTTTCTTTCCTTAGTCATGATGTTTGTTCAGACCATCGCTGGATTAAATGTTAGAGAAAATACTCTAAAATGCACTTCAGAACACCTAGAACTCTGACAACTGTTTTATTTCTTCCATAGTTATTACAACACAGTCTGGTTCAATTAGGACGTGTTGAAAGTATGCAAGAAAAAGTCAAAGAGTAAGACAAAATGTGGAAAGAGGTAGAAAAAAGTCATCTGGATGATTGAAGGTTTGGGGGATGTATGAGTGTGTGGTGGGGGGGGTGAATCATTGGAGGAGGTGCCAATGAACCCTTTGCCTAGGAAGCCATTTTACATAAGACCAGCCCTATATGTAAATATATTAAGGAATGCAGATGCAGATTTTTAAGGTAGCTAAAGCACAGCACAAATATATTCTTAAAATAGTACTAGAATACTGACAGGTTGGTAAGGTGCATAGATTAAAGAACAAATGTAAAAATGTAAGCAGATAGGCTTTATAGTAGATTTCCTACACAAGACTGAAGTACAATGCACTGAGTTGCAAAATACTGAGACCAAAAGGTAGAAATCTAAAGATGCCAAAAGTGCAATATCCTGAAAAAATATCAGATTGCAGCCTAAAAGCACAGAATATAGTGCAAGCACCCTCTGCCATGTAGGGAACTGTTCTTTTAATTCCCCTCCTACCTAATTATGCTCCCTTCATGGTTGCATTAGTCTGGATATTAGTGCAGTAATGAGGGTCATCTGAAACTACATACTGTACTAATCTCAACACAGTGACTCTGCTATATGAATAATTAAAAGAACAGGGTATAGAGCAGCTTGCCTCCTGTACAGAAACCTTTTGGACTTAGAGGGCTGTAGCACTGACCATCTACTCTTTTTTTTTTTTTTTTGTTTATTTGATGTATATATCTTTTGCTATTTTCAGTTTCAGTGTTTTGGTCACAGTGTTTTGAAATTCAAGGAAGAATGCATCATTCTTACGTGGAAACCTAGGTGTAATACAGAACACAAAAATACACAGCAAGTAATATGTACTCTGGCATTATTACAGTGGAAAATAAAACAACATTTACATTTCTTGGTAGTACAGCTAATTTGCATCCACTTTAAATATTTTGAAGGTTCCCTGCCAATTTAAGTATGGGTTAAGATTTAAGCAAATTTAAGATATAAAGCACAGTAGATAAAGTGCAGAAGTTTGAGGGTTTGGAAAGTATGTGCAACACAGAGGATGTGGTAGAAAAATGATTTGGAGTTAAGAGGAGGAGTTAGAATTTAGTAAAAGTTACATCAGATTACACAGTTTTGAAGTGGTGCTGTTTAATATGTATATGTAACATATGCAACCCCCCCAAAAAACTACAAAACAGGTAAATCTTTAAAAAACGCAAGTTCACTCAAAGAAACGTAAATTCATTGGCTTGTCTTCTAGAAAGTTTCCAATGGGGAAGTAGTTTTTTCAAAAAACTGCAAGAGAAATAGGAGGTGGGATCACCCTGGTCATGAGTCTAGCGCAGTAGCTGATGTACTGGCAGTGAACAAAACTGTCTACATCTATGTATCAAACATTCCATTAGTAAACAAATGTAACTAACAACTCAGGAGAAAGGTAAGACTTCATAAATGTGAAATGATAAATGGCAGTTTCTGAAACCATCTGTTTAATTCATATAGTCAAGATTTTACATATCAAGTATAAAGAACCTTTCATTCAAAAATATGTTATTTCTTTTACAGGGACAGAAAGGAAGGCATATGCTTACAGCTGACCCACTTTTGTGTCATTTTGCTACAAGAGAGTTCCACTTCTGTGTTGTACTTTTCTTTAAGTTTCCATCAGTAAGCTCTATGACAAAGAAATGGATGACATCCTGAAACTTTATATGAATATATCATCTAGGTACAATACTTCGTGGGAAGATTTCACCAATATGATGGAAGATGGCTTCTGCCCTGACAGTGTTGGGAGCACCACATTCCTGATTGTTGCCTATAGTGCAGTGCTTGCTGTGGGACTGATTGGAAACATATGCTTGGTATTTGTGATTTCAAGACAGAAAGAGATGCAGAATGTCACCAATATTTTCATAGCCAATCTCTCTTGCTCAGACATACTCATGTGTACTGTCTGCTTACCCATAACAGTCATTTACACCTTGATGGACAGATGGATTTTAGGTGAGGCTCTCTGCAAGGTGGTCCCCTTCATCCAGTGTATGTCTGTTACTGTGTCCATTCTGTCTCTTGTTCTCATAGCTCTAGAGCGACACCAACTGATAATCAATCCTACTGGATGGAAGCCGGCAGGTGGTCATGCTTACTTGGCAGTGGCTGTCATCTGGATCATAGCCTGCTTCCTTTCCCTGCCCTTTTTGTCGTTCAACATTCTGACGAAGCTCTCCTTCCCAAATCTCACCTTTCCCATGGATCCTTTTGCCGATTACCTTGTATGTAAAGAGGAATGGCCATCAGAGAAACACCAGCTTGCTTACACCACCTGCCTGGTGGTCTTCCAGTACTGCCTACCCTTGCTTCTCACCTTCATTTGTTACCTGAGGATCTTCTTGCGTCTCAGGAGAAGACGAGACATCATCGATCGTTCTAAAGATGGCAGCAGGAAGGCCAGCCATAGGAAGATTAATATTATGTTGGCATCTATAGTGGTCGCATTTGCTGTTTGCTGGCTGCCACTGACTGTCTTCAACACTTTTTCAGATTGGAACCAAGAGGCTATCTCTATTTGCTATCACAACTTGATTTTCTCCCTCTGTCACCTGACAGCGATGGCTTCCAGTTGCATCAACCCAGTCATTTATGGTTTCCTCAACAATAATTTCCAGAAAGAAGTGAAAGCAATGATTTACAGATGCCGCTGTGGTGGAGAAAGAGAGAAGTATGAAAGTTTCCCACTGTCCACAGTCAGCACAGAGGTCTCAAAATCATCTCTGCGCACAGCTTGCACTAACAATATTTAATAAACATACTTAAGTGCCTTTCTGGCAGAATAACCTACTGTGGCAATATGTCCTCAGAAGGTCGCATTCTGGGGAGCGCACTGTTTCTGACCAGCGTTTGGCTAGTTGTGATGGAAAGTTCAAAAACTGAGAAGATATTACACCTCAGTTTAAGGATGCTGGCTCAACTGGGAGCTATCAAGTCATATGATGTTCAGGGAGGGTTATCATCCATTCAGATCTTGTAATACTTATTGTACATTATGTGCCTCTGAGTTCTCTCTTTTTTTGTTTTTTTTTTGTTTTTTTTTTTTACACAAAAGGTGACACTATGTCAGTATTTTGAGGTTGGGCTCATTTAAAGAGACCCCTTAGCAATGGATTTCGCTACACAAGAACATTGAGGATCAGACAGAATGCCTTCATGTGCACTTCAGTTGAACTGATTTCACATTTGTGAATCAAATTTGAACAAGGAGTTTACCTAGAAAAGTTCCATCTACTTAAACATAAGAAGTGACTACTAAAGTGGTTTTGAGTCCATGCAGGGAAAATATGAGTGCAACAGCAGAAAAGTGATTATGTGCAAAAAGAAGTTAACACTATTCTTTTTACGGTATTAAATGATGATATTTTTATGTGCCACAGACAAGCTCCAACACATTCATTTAATGATGAGCAACACATGACTTTGTTTCTTCACAGTGCCTGTGTCCAACCAGATGCATGATTCCACAGAGACCAAACTGTGTAGCTGTCTGAGCTCTGAGGACTTAAGCAAGCTTAGCAACAAGTCCGGGTTGCTTACATGGTGAGGCTACCCATTTCAGAGGATACTGTTTTCTACTGTCTCTGTGATGAAGACGGAGAAAAAAGGGGAAGTTATGGCAAATGCCATTGTACAATCGTGCAAGCAGATATTAAATCAGAGAGCATTTCTTTTTTATAGAAATAGTGATTACAAAAGAGTATAGTATCTATGTAATGACAGCCCTTATAAATCAAAGCCTTTATTTCCCCCAAATCAATACTACCTGAATTTACTTCACTTCTGGGAGATCCCCCTGGCGCTGCTTGAGTAAAATATAAAACTATAGCAGCATATGAGTCATGGGGCTGAATGCAGCAAAGTACTGGGTAATCTTGAAAATTAAGCCAAGCTGAAATCAAAGGTATAAATAGTAAATTAAAAACAATTCTGCCCTGATTAAGATGGCACAGTTAATCTGGGGCATGCTGAGTGGAAATTACAATTTGAACATATCAAGCAAAAAGCAACTGAGTTTGAAAATGGAGTTGTCATAAACACTCCTCTCAACTATCCATATTTTCACAGATTGTCCAGATTTTTGCCCCATATTTTGAACTGTTCCTCATAAAGTTTGTGGTAATTCATTGAGTGCTGAAATAAATAAATAATGTCAGATATCTGAATTTCAGATTTTATACACTTCAGAAAATGTGCACCAGTACAAAAAAACTGTTATTGTTTTAACTTTCTTAGCTTATGAGCAGTATTTAAAATTTGCCCCACCATTATTTTTGACCTTGTCCATAATTCATGCATGAAGATGTTGAGAGGTTTGGTCATAAATAAATCCTGGCCATTCATTTCAGAAAACTATCACATTGATAGTTACAACTCATTTATAATCACTTCTTTAGTGCCCGATTGATCTGGGTGCAGTAAACAAATGAGGTACAGATTCCCATATTAATAGTGCAGCCAAGAATATTTTTTTTGCTGCACAACATAACCCATAACTGCATGAAACAGACATGGGTACTGATGTCAAGGGATACTTAGAGCCATCATGAGTTCCTTTAGGGCACTAAAAACTCTGGCCTGCTGAAGTAAGCAAACTGTAAATTTCAAATGTTTTTAGTATTAAAGCAGCTCAGTAGAAAGTTGCAATGAGTAACAACTGAAGAACAGCGTGATGTAGACACAAGAAAATGTATTAATGTGGAGCTACTATTGCAAAATTCATTTTTGTAGGTGCACTGGTGTGCTGTCCATGTGTCTGTTTCTGCATTAGCAGTTACTTTAAATGACCTATCTTAACTTTGCCTTGCTACTGCCCTGTCTGCATGGATTTTTTAAAAAAGGCAAACAATTCTGTGTTTATATCTCTGTTGAAGCTCCTACAATACATTAACAGTCACAATGTATTCTGTCTGTATCCTTGGAGATGTTTTTGCCATGTATGTTCTTGTGAATATGACACTATTTTCCTGTGGAATTATTATGAATGTAATTAACTATAAAAATTGATTTTTTGCTGAATTTTAATATTGTACCATGTTTTTATAAAGTACTAAAGCAAGTTGATAATTCTCTACTTTTTACTTCCCACAAATAGTAGACAACATTTATATTGCATGACAATCTGAGTTTACATGAAACAGCACTGTATGTAGGTATAAAACTGCATATTGCAAGGCTCTGATTGCTGGAGAGCTGGAAAAGGTGACAACTTATGACAGGAGCCAGCAAAGTGACCAAGTGTTTTAAAGAAAGCTGTCATAAGCCAGTGTTTTTGTTCATGGTCATTGCTTGCCGCCTAGACTTTCACAGAACGAATAATTTCACTAGTTGCTTTTTATTTTTTTACAAACATATATTTTCCATGGTGGTTTAATTGAAGATATTTCCTAGATAATGTAATTCAGCAGCTTGTAGTTTCTCCAGGTAGTTGACTATGTTTAACATGGCATATACATATATATATATATATATATATATATATGTAATGTAAGTGACTTAACAGGCGCTACTATAATCACTTTTAGAGCTAGAAGGTTCTGATTTGTATTACCAGACCAGATGTTCAGATTCATGTTTCAGTGCTGATGTGACCTTAGGATTTCCTTGAAAATAGCCTTGTCTAGTATGATTAACCATGGTTAACATAAATAACGTATACGTTATGCAGTTTTCTTGAAGCTAGCTTGTTCATGGAAAAGGAAAGTTATTTTCTAAATATTTAGGTCCTCTTTCCCTCTTGGTTCCTTCAGTCACCAGGTTCCACCTGTATCGCTATGTATTACAGTCAGAATCACTCTGGTTGTACCAGTCAGAGGACCAGATCGGCTTTAACATTTAAACAGCCTGTGTTGGAAGCTACATCACCAGCTCTCCAGTCCTAAGACTCGTTTATCTCATTGTATAACTTCTTACTTTGACAGTCATATGTCTTATTTTGCTAATTAGGTAAGGCGCAATAGTCAGAAGATCCCTCTTTAGGTACGAGCTGAAAAATTTGATCTGGTTAAGAGACTTGTTCAAAGTCACACAGAATAGAGCTGAAAAGAGTTTAATAATCAAACCTAGATCTACAGAAACATGCTATCACCTTCTGCACTATACTGCTGTGATCTTACTCAAAATAAGCAAATTATGTTAACTGTGAGAGGAACAACTGTAAGATCTTTGTGGAAGTAACTGAATTATGAAGCTGTGCCAGGGCTACCCTAAGCTCATTTGAACCTATATGATCCAACAGAACCCAACTTCCACTAGGCTTTGACAGAATCATTATGCCTTATGTGGCCCACAGGTCTTGCCTGAGAGACAATACAGTAAAACACAAGACATTTTCTTCCTTACAATTTTGCTTCCTCAGTAGCTACAAGTCTCGTTAGCGGAGTGGACTACGTCACTTGTCATATATTGCACTAATGGCTAGTCTAATCTTGTTAATACTGCAGTTTCTGTTATTGTTGCTGAGTGCTCACCAAAGACTTTCAACCCAAAATTGACACTGGATTAACCATCCAGTTTTGTATATTGCTCCCATTACTATAAGACTGGGCTTAACTTGAAAACTGTCAATGACACTGTGTTTTCTTTTGTTGTTGTGAGGTGTATGATCAGTTGCTAATGAATATTATTATAAACAATAACCGTGAAATACTCAGTCTTGGCCAATATGAAAATAAACAATAATATGCGTCAAAAGGAACAGATACTGTGATGTAAGATAACTTACTTCTGATGCCAAGAGCAAGAACTGTGACAACATTTTACCTATGGAATAGTATGGCACACAAATATTTGTTGCTGTAGCAACTTCAAAATTATCCCAAGTGAAACACAATGTTTGTGTGTGTGTGCGTGCGTGCATGTGTGCGTGTGCGTGTGTGTGTGTGTGTGTGTGTGTGTGTGTGTGTGTGTGTGTGTGTGTGTGTGTGTGTGTGTGTCAAGAGGAAGGAGGAAGGGAGTCCCAGTTGAACAAAAAATGATTCCACTTAGTTAAAATACAACAAACAGTAACAGAAACAGTTTGACTTGTAAAGGCACTACCCTGATACCATAGTTTGAAAGTCATATACAAAATTGTCCATGCATGTAGACTTTAGTGTCACCCTTGTGACCAGGGATATGGCTGGAAATGATCTGTAAGCTCTATTCTACTTACCCAGCTTAGCAACTTAGCAAATAATGAAATAAACAAAAATACAATTTCAGAAATAGTTCTAAGTGAGTGGTATGTGTGAGCAATGCCATTTCTTAACAGAGGACAAATTATTATTATTATTATTATTATTATTATTATTATTATTATTATTATTATTATTGCTGTTCAGAATTCTGAGGAAATTCAGTTTTAAGTGGTTTTATGTAAACATTTTTGACTGTGACAAGGTATGGAAATTAAATAGTCAGGGGACTCCAACAGTTCAGAGCAGATGTAAGATGTTATTGGAAGCCTGCAAAGAAAGAAAGGGGTAATATGAGTTTAGAAAATATTCACGCTCTTTTTTGCCGCCTGTCTCCCCATTAACATCAATCCCATCCCGACTGATTCATTTGTATTACACTTCCTGGCATCAGCGGTGGGCATATGTGTCAAGAGCTGGAGACTGTGAGGAATCATAAGATTTTAGCAGGTTTCACATTTTAAATGAGTTTCCTTCAGAGTGGAATAGTCTGTTTTGTGGTTTCTGCTGCACCTCCCAAATATGATGGTGTGTCTAAAGTATATACTTTGCAAAAATAGCTTTTTAGTCTGCTTCTATTTTAGCATGCTTTTAACAAAAAACATAAACTGATAAATAAATGTATCATTTTTTTAATGATCAAATCCAGGAGGCCAGCAGATGGAAGGAGGTTGGGGTGATAGGAGAAAGGTCAGCTGGAGGTCCAACAAAAATGGTCCAAACTGAGTCCAACAATTTCTAAAGCTAGCCTTGAGTTCTGTCGGGTTCATATTACATTATCGATTCTTTAGTTTTTCGAATACGGAAACATCGACCTAAGTTGTCAAAGCTGTAGAACATCGAACTCTCAAAATATTGAATTTTACAAATTCGAAATGTAATATTTGGCCCACTTCACATCTGAAGAATTCCTAAAAATAATACCTAAACATGACTAATCACACTATTCAAATTCACCCAAATGAAATCGTGAGAATGTGAGCATACCACTCTAAAAAAGTAAATAGATATAAACACATTCCGAAAAGAAATAATCGCAAATGTTAAACAACTTGGTACAACACAACAACACTAAATAAATAATATAGTGAGTAAACTAACTACAAAACATGATGTGTTAATGCAGCAGATTCAGCAAGCTACACCTTCAAAAGCACTGCAATACTACTTATAAACTCTAATGCTGTATAGTCTGATCTTTTACTGAGAACTACTTGCATTCTGTTCTATCTATACTTTTCTTTCTTTTAGGTGACTGAGAATATCCCGACTTCATTTGAATTCTTATCTCATTAAACTTATTCTGTTCTCTTACTAAAATTTCAAGAACAGCTGGTATGTCACATATGCGTCTACCTTTGAGTATACTTTTGAGATGTTACTGTATCACGTACGCAACCTACTTTGCCTAGAGCTAGATGAGAAATGTCAGCCATACAAGCAATCCGTATGCAGTTTAATGCACCTAGAGTAACGTCCATTTTATATATATATATATATATATATATATATATATATATATATATATATATATGGGTCTAGACTATTCACTGAAAGCACATTTCACTGAAAGTTAAATGACTGTGCACAAATCACTGAAAGCTCAGTTCACTGAAAACTCAATTCACTGAAACACATTTCATTGAAAGTTATATATGGCCTTTTTCCCACTGCTGTGCGACCCTGGAGTTAGTATATATAGTAAGGGGGCATGTGGGGGGCATAGCCCCCACATATTTTGGATATATATTAAGTTCAGAAAATAGTAATTTATTGGAATTGCAAGTATCCATGTACACCCCCTACTATATATACTAACTCCATGGTCACACAACAGTGGAGAAAAGGCCATATATACCTTTCAGTGAAATGTGTTTCATTGAATTGTGTTTTCAGTGAATTGAGCTTTCAGTGAATTGTGCACAGTCAAATGTGTTTCAGTGAAATGTGCTTGAATAGTCCTACACATCTATATATATATATATATATATATATATATATATATATATATATATACACATTACTTTTACGTTACAGTAGTTGATGTGCTTAAATGCTGTTTGCTTACTATTAACAAGATTTTCATGAGAATTTAACAGTACTACTATTTTAAAGTAAAAATATATTGTTTATTTAAATTATATTGTTTCTCCATTGATATTCATGAGATAGCTGTGAGTCACTAGTGTAGTGATGTTCTGCGTTGTTAACTTGGATTGGGCAAACTAAAACTTTTCGAATATATTTCATTCGAAATTTACACTGTTGGAAGATTTAAACTTTCGCTATTTATAGTTCGATGTTATCGGTTTCAAAAAAATAAAGCTTCGATAACATAATATGAACTCATTCTGTCATACATAAATAATGAATACATGTATGCATGCATATGCATATGTGTTTGTGTGCATGCATTTTACCCCTCTCTCTTTCGCTCTCTCACACACACTCTCTCTCTCTATGTGTGTGTGTGTGTGTGTGTGTGTGTGTGTGTGTGTGTGTGTGTATATATATATATATATATATATACACACACACACATATTTATATATATATATATATATATATATATATATATCTATATATCTATATATATATATATATATATATATATATATATATATATATATATATGGGTCTAGTAACTTCATATGATCGAAGCTTCAAACCTTTGAAAATCATATGGCTGAGGACCAGGTAATTGAAGTTTTGAAACTTTGAACATCAAAAAAAAAACTTTTCTTTTACATTTTTGCAGAAGGGGCAAGCTGCCCTGCACCCCCTACACCCCCTACTACTTAAATATATCAACTCCAAGATTGTACTACAGCAAAAAAATGGTACATTTCCTGTTTGACACTGTATGGCAATCTCCATTCAGAATGTTTAAAGCTTTAAAACTTTGATCATCTGGTCCTCGGTCATATGATGGAGACCTATAATATCTATATAAATATGTATGTGTATATATATATATATATATATATATATATATATATATATATATATACGGGTTCATGTCATTTGATAGACAGTTCATTTGATCGACAGTTCATTTGATCGACAAGCATTTGCCCCCTTCCCCAATGTTTTGCGACCCTGGAGTTGATATATATAGTTAGGGGTGTGGGGGGGTGAAGCCCCCCACCTAAAATGCTTGTCGATCAAATGAACTGTCGATCAAATGAACTGTCGATTAAATGAACTGTCGATCAAATGACATGAACCCATATATACATATATGTGTGTATGTATGTGTATATATATATATATATATATATATATATATATATATATATATATATATATATATATTAATTTATTTATATAAATATATATATATATATATATATATATATATATATATATATATAGATATATATATATATATATATATATATATATATACATATACACACACACACACACATATATATATATATATACATATATATATATATATATATATATATATATATATATATATATATATAGATAGATAGATAGATAGATATTATAGGTCTCCTTCAGATGATCAAAGTTTCAAAACTTCAAACATTATATATATATATATATATATATATATATATATATATATATAGGTGGGATTATATCAAGGATCAGATCTGGGCCCTTTCTTATTTGCAATGGTGATGGACAGGTTGACAGACGAGATCAGACAGGAGTCCCTGTGGACTATAATGTTTTTAGATGACATTGTGATCTGTAGTGAGAGTAGGGAACAGGTGGAGGTGACCCTGGAGAGGTGGAGATATGCTCTAGAGAGAAGAGGAATGAAGTTCAGCAGGATTAAGACAGAATATATGTGTGTGAATGAGATGGAGGACAGAAGAATGGTGAGGATGCAGGGAGTAGAGGTGGCGAAGGTGAATGTGTTTAAGTACTTGGGATCAACAGTTCAGAGTAATGGTGAGTGTGGAAGAGAGGTGAAGAAGAGAGTACAGGCAGGATGGAGTGGGTGGAGAAGAGTGCCAGGAGTGATTTGTGACAAACGAGTACCAGTAAGAGTGAAAGGGAAGGTCTGCAAGAGGGTAGTGAGACCAGCTATGTTATATGGGTTGGAGACAGTGGCATTGACAAAAAGGCAGGAGTCAGAGCTTGACGTGGCAGAGATGAAGATGTTAAGATTTGCACTGGGTGTGACGAGGGTGGACAGGATTAGGAATAAGTATATTAGAGGGTCAGCCCATTTTGGAAGGTTTGGAGACAAATCCAGAGAGGCAAGATTATGTTGGTTTGGACATGTGCTGAGGAGGGATGCAGAGTATATTGGGAAAAAGATGCTATGGATGAAGCTGCCAGGTAACAGGAAAAGAGGAAGGCCTAAGATAAGGTTTATGGATGTGGTGAGAGAGGACTTGCAGGCGGTTGGTGTGACAGAGCAAGATGCAGAGGACAGGAAGAAATGGAAACGGTTGATCTGCTGAGGCGACCCCTAACAGGAGCAGCCGAAAGAAGAAGAAGAATAATATATATATATATATATATATATATATATATATATATATATATATATATTATAATATAGGTCTCGTTTACATTAGCAATTTTTTTTTTAATTTTGAACAAACTTTGAACTTCATATTGCTGAGAACATACGACTGACTTTATAAAAACTTGAAATGTTAGTTGGGATTGGAGAATCTGTTCTTTTCCCTACTGTAGTCCAATCTCGGAGTTGGTATATGTAATAAATAGGGGGTGCAGGGAGGGGGTCTTGCCCCCTGCAAAAGCACTGTATTTGGTGAGTGTTTGCATTTTACTTGTTCAAAATGTCATTCATATGATCTCAACTATATGAGGTTAGATTTTTTTAAAAAATTTGATAGTATAAACTCGTACAAGTATAAATGCAGTGCAATTTATTGGACCCAGCTGAACCAAAACAAACACACACCATGGTTTCAATGTAAAAATGTCCACTTCAGTGTAAATCAGAAACAGTGACAAAGTCTTTCCCTTTAAATACATCGTGATGATGTGATACAAGAAGTATTCTGAAATGATAAATCAAATAATACATTTGCTACCTACTATGATAGTCCTATACAGAAAGAAAATACTTCATTCAAACACAATTGGAACTAACTGTAAATGAAATGTAATATGTGTTGTGGTTAAGATGCCTCACAAAATATTTCAGTTGCTTATCAGTGCTTCGACAAAGGAGTCAACAATCCTTGAGGTATCTATGTCATATCATAATAAAGTGAAAAATGATTTGTGTCTAAGTTGTAGGTGCAATCTACTTCTAAAAAAATACCTAAATATGTGCATAAGATGAGGTAAAAGCTGCCCATATATTAATACCACTCACATGATGGCAAAAACTACCTTGGAAATAAAAAAAAAATCATTCTTAGAACTAGACCCAAGAGGTTCAACAGGAAAAAAATCATTTTTAATGGTAAATATCAGATAACCATAAAAAATGCTCAACAGCCCTGATACCAAACTGTTGTGCAATGCTGATATACCATAACAGTACATCTTATGTATAGAAGTAAGATATTTCGTTCAATATGTACATCATTCATCAGCTGCAGAAAATGTATGGTATCTTTAATGCTTATACATGAGGTAATAAAGGTTTTTAAACAAATTTACAAAAAGACAAAAATAGATTGTGTCAAATACCACCTGGTAGAAATTATAGGCCTGTCTGGAGTTGGTTGAAACTGCCTATGAACTTTGCCAATAAACAGAAAAACTGAAAACTCAGAAATCATAAGTTGTTTCATAAACTTATTTGTACTCATCAATTGCTGTATTGAATGTAAGAAAAAGTCATCATTTTTTAATGAAACAGGATCTATATATAACTGATGGCAATACAACAGACTGTTAAGCTACAGTAAGGCCTCCTTACATATAACTTATGGAAATGTAACAGACCGTTAAGCAGCTGTAAGGCCTCCTTAAATATAACTGATGGTAATACAACAGATTATTAAGTTGTGAAAGGCTTCCTTCCTCCTTATATTGGTTAAAATACCAAACTTCCACAGTCCCTCATTTATCAGGAAATACACTAACAACCTCAATGTAATCTAGTACAGGCATGTTGCCCAGGATTTAACACATTTTTGAAAAACTTACAGGTTTTTTATACTATTTCTGTGTAGTTCCTTAATTATGCTATATTCAAATGATAGAACAGTGGTTGAAAGCCAAAATCATGAAACCTAATGTTTATAGAATCTTAGGTTTCCATGCTAAACTATGTGTTCTTGTTTTTAACCAAACAGTAAAAACTTGGCATTCTACACATTTTTCTAACAACCAAAATAACTTGAACTTCAGCACATAAAACTAGGGACATATTTTAAGTCTTTATTTAATAAAGAAATTTCATCATGATTCTTAAAATCTTTCAGACAAATTAACCAAAAATTATCACTGCCCATATGATTCAAGTTTGCATTAGTTCTTCAAAGAGGGCTAGAACCCCATGTCAATATCTAAGGGGGAAGATATTCCATCCATAGGTCTAATGTTGGAATGTTTAGAGTCAAGGGACAAATTTAATGACTCTACCTTCACATCAGTATTAGAAGAAAAGTTGGTTGTCAATTCCAAAGTACACAAGATGTACTGGTGTTGATTACTGCACTGCTTTCTCTTGTATCTTTTGTTACAAAATGAGGCAGTGTTTGAGAAACCACCTTTCATTTTGTGTTTGTTCCAGAATGAAGGCCAAATTGTTTTATTGTTATTTAAATCTCATTTACATTTCTTAAATTTTCTAGCCTTTAATTATTTAAATGAATTAAACTAGCAACATATTTGTTGTGTAAATTGGAGTACAATGAAAGGCTCATAAAGGAATGAGACACAGTGGTATCAATTATAGTACCTTTAAATATGGAAATGTCATTCAGAAGCAATATCCTAGAAGTGGCTTTCTAAACTGACCTCTGTTTATTCATAAAATGCCATGGCTTCATCTCCCTGAATCTCTCTGTATCACCATATTAAGGTGTGTTAACTCTCACCCTGCCCCTAACTCTTGAGAAAGAGCACTATTTCCAAATTAGTTAGCGCTGTCAATGAACTGACTGACAGAGTGAGCTGCACCATCCCACACACTCAACCCCACCTACCCCGTGTATATGTGTGTATGTTGCAGTTGCAACTTCAAAATTATCCCAGAGAAGTGAAACACAATGTGTATGTGTGTGTGTGTGTGTGTGTGTGTGTGTGTGTGTGTGTGTGTGTGTGTGCGTGTGTGCATGTGTGCATGTGCATCTGCGTGTGCTTGTGCGCGCGTGTGTGTGTGTGTGTGTGTGTGTGTGTGTGTGTGTGTGTGTGTGTGTGTGTGTGTGTGTGTGTGTGTGTGTGTGTGTGTGTGCGTGTGTGTGTGTTTCTATTTGTAGAGCTTGTAGCTCATATGGTTGTGTTTCAATTATGCAAAGAGAAAAGGTTGCTGATCAGGAAGCCACAACTTGTTAAAACTTAGAACACAAGGGTTCTCTGCAGGGTGAACAAGCTTCTCTCTAGCTACCAAAGAACCCTTATTTAAATATATTAACTCTAATATTCTCCTCCCAGTGCCCCATTGCCTTACTATTTCCTAACAGTGGCTTCTTGATTGTAAAATCTTTTTTCTTAAAAATAGTAAAGATGATTGGAAAAGAGATTTCAGAAACTAGACCTGTGATTATTGGAGTACCACAAAGTTCTTTACTGGGCTCAGTCCACTTTGAAATTTTTATTTAAGGTATCGCTGAAAGACTGAGAGATAATATAATTCCTCGGCTTGGCACTGCTAAGGGTAAAGGAAAAAAATATGCCATAAATGGAGATGTTGAATTAGGAGTTTCATATTTATCACCAGCAGGACTTAGCCTGACAGCCAAATTTTTCCTAGACTACATGGCTCCTATCTATTACCCAGAATGCTGTGGAACTAAGGAACCTAGTCCAGATCTCTGTTACTATGGGCTAAAGATGGTTAACTCTACAAAAATTCCTAGGTTGCCACTTGCATTTTACCGGCTTTTATTGTCATGCTTTCTTATTTTTTTACGTTTCTGACATCCTTACATTTCTGGTATCCCTTTCAACATTATTCTTCATTCCTTTTTTCTGTCAGAGACTTTCAGATACTCTCCCACACAAGCCATTCTATTGTTCTCCCTTTCACTTTTGTTGTTAATGATTTTTGGATAGTCAGAGTTATTGCTGACATATCGTACCTCTTCATGTCATGATTGTTTTTGCTACTCTAGTTAGTTTATCTGCTGTTCTAGACAGAGTGTGTTTGTATACTTTTGTTAGAATACATAAAAAGGTATCCAAAGAATTTAGAAAGCTTCCCACACATGATCTTGGGTGAGCCACCCTTATTCTTCCTCTTCTTCTTCTTCTTCTTCTTCTTCTTCTTCTTCTTCTTTCAGCTGCTCCCGTTAGGGGTCACCACAGCAGATCAACTGTTTCCATTTCTTCCTGTCCTCTGCATCTTGCTCTGTCACACCAACCACCTGCATGTCCTCTCTCACCACATCCATAAACCTTATCTTAGGCCTCCCTCTTTTCCTGTTACCTGGCAGCTTCATCCTTAGCATCTTTTTCCCAATATACTCTGCATCCCTCCTCAGCACATGTCCAAACCAATGTAATCTTGCCTCTCTGGCTTTGTCTCCAAACCTTCCAAAATGGGCTGACCCTCTAATATACTTATTCCTAATCCTGTCCATCCTTGTCACACCCAATGCAAATCTTAACATCTTTAATTCAGCCACATCCAGCTCATACTCCTGCCTTTTTGTCAATGCCACTGTCTCCAACCCATATAACATAGCTGGTCTCACTCCCCACGTGTAGACCTTCCCTTTCACTCTTACTGGTACTTGTCTGTCACAAATCACTCCTGACACTCTTCTCCACCCACTCCATCCTGCCTGTACTCTCTTCTTCACCTCTCTTCCAAACTCACCATTACTCTGAAGTGTTGATCCCAAGTACTTAAACTCATCCACCTTCACCACCTCTACTCCCTGCATCCTCACCATTCCTCTATCCTCCTTCTCATTCACACACATATATTCTGTCTTAGTCCTGCTGACCTTCATTCCTCTTCTCTCTAGTGCATATCTCCACCTCTCCAGGGTCTCCTCCACCTGTTCCCTACTCTCACTACAGATCACAATGTCATCTGCAAACATCATAGTCCACGGGGACTCCTGTCTGATCTTGTCTGTCAACCTGTCCATCACCATTGCAAATAAGAAAGGGCTCAGAGTTGATCCTTGATGTAATCCCACCTCCACCTTAAACGCATCCATCACTCCCACCGCAGACATTACCACTGTCACACTACCCTCGTACATATCCTGTACCACTCTTACATACTTCTCTGACACACCCGATGTCCTCATACAATACCACAACTCCTCCCTAGGCACCCTGTCATATGCCTTCTCTAAGTCCACAAAGACACAATGCAACTCCTTTTGACCTTCTCTGTACTTCTCCATCAACACTCGCAGAGCAAACATCACATCTGTAGTGCTCTTTCCTGGCATAAAACCATACTGCTGATCACTAATCATCACCTCCCTTCTTAACCTAGCATCCACTACTCTTTCCCATAACTTCATGCTGTGACTGATCAATTTAATACCTCTGTAGTTACTACACCTCTGCACATCACCCTTATTCTTAAAAATCTGTAGCAAAACACTTTTTCTCCATTCCTCAGGCATCCTCTCACTTTCCAAGATTTCATTAAACAATCTAGTTAAAAACTCCACTGCCATTTCACCTAAACATCTCCATGCTTCCACAAGTATGTCATCTGAACCATCAGCCTTTCCGTTCTTCATCCTCTTCATAGCTATCCTTACTCCCTCCTTGCTAATCCATTGCATTTCATGATTCACTATTTGCACATCATCCAACCTTCTCTCCCTCTCATTTTCTTCATTCATCAACCCCTCAAAGTACTCTTTCCATCTCCTCAACACACTCTCCTCGCTTGTGAGTACATTTCCTTCATTATCCTTTATCACCCTTACCTGCTGCACATCTTTACTAGCTCGGTCCCTCTGTCTAGCCAATCAGTACAGGTCCTTTTCTCTCTTAGTGTCCAACCTTTTATACAACTCTTCATACGCCTTATCCTTAGCCTTTGCCACCTCTCTCTACCATGCACCTCATCTTCTTATACTCTTGTCTACTGTCTTCATCTCTTTGACAATCCCACTTCGTCTTCGCCAGCCTCTTTCTCTGTATACTCTCCTGTACTTCTTCATTCCACCACCAGGTCTCCTTGTCCTCCTTCCTCTTTCCAGATGTCACACCAAGCACCTTTCTAGCCACGTCTCTTACTAGCTCTGCTGTAGTTACCCAGCTATTCGGTAACTCTTCACTGCCACCCAGTGCCTGTCTTAACTCTTCCCTGAACATCACCTTACAATTACCCTTTTTCAATTTCCACCATTTGATCCTTGGTGCTGCCCTCACACTCATCCTCCTCTTCTTGATCACCAGTGTCATCCTACAAACCACCATCCTATGCTGCCTAACTACACTTTCTCCTGCCACCACTTTACAGTCTCCAATCTCCTTCAGACTGGCCCTTCTACATAAGATATAATCCACATCTGTGCATCTTCCTCCACTCTTGTATGTCACCCTATGCTCCTCCCTCTTGTTAAAATATGTATTCATCACAGCCATGTCCATACTTTTCGCAAAATCCACTGCCATCTGACTTTCTGCATTCCTTTTCTTAACACCATACCTACCCATCACTTCCTCATCCCCTCTGTTCCCTTCACCAACATGCCCATTGAAATCTGCTCCAATCACCACTCTCTCACCCTTGGGTACAGTCATCACCACTTCATCCAACTCACTCCAAAATTTTTCTTTGTCATCCATCGCACACCCAACTTGTGGAGTATATGCACTAACAACATTCATCATTACACCATCAATTTCCAGCTTCATAAACATCACTCTGTCCGACACTCTTTTCACCTCCAAAACACTCTTAGCATATTGTTCCTTCAGGATAACTCCTATGCCATTTCCCCTCCCATCCACACCATGATAAAACAATTTGAAACCGTCTCCGATACACCTAGCCTTCCTCCCTTTCCATCTGGTCTCTTGCACACACAATATACCAACCTTTAGCCACCCTAAAGGGTTAATAAACTTTGTGACATTAGTGCTGGTTTCAGGAGAAACAAATTACAGTTAAAGAATTAGGCAGGTAGATGGCAAATGATGATTAGTGTTAGGAAGTATACAGTGAGGCACTTTGGAGAAGGAATCCTAGAAAGTACTGGGTAGGAAGTAAGCAGGTAAGTATAGGAGCCCTAGACAGAACTTCAAAAATACTGGATGGAAATTGAAGACCAAAGTACAAGTAAGAAGGAAAACAATTTAAAATTAATAGGAATACAAACATGCAAAAAGATTGCCTAAATCAGTACAAGGGATTGGATAGCAGACTGCTAGGTTGTGCTGCAACTGGAGGTAAGTCAATGGAGGGAGAGGTCACTTTACTTTTGTACCTACCATTAGTCACAGATAGGTGGTCACTTTACTTTCATACCTAGCATTAATAATTGATAGGAGGTCACTTTACTTTTATGACTAGCATTAGTCAGAGGTAGAAGGTCACTTTACTTTTATACATAGCATTAGTCATAGACTGGAGGTCACTTTAACTTTATACCTAGCATTAGTCATAGACAGGAGGTCACTTTAACTTTATACCTAGCATTAGTCATAGATAGGGGGTCACTTTACTTTTGTACCTAGCATTAGTCATAGATATGAGGTCACTTTACTTTCGTAGCTAACATTAGTCATAGATAGGAGGTCACTTTACTTTCGTACTAGCATTAGTCATTGATAGTCAGTCACTTTACTTTTGTACCTAGAATTAGTCACAGATAGGAGGTCACTTTACTTTCATACCTAGCATTAGTCATAGATAGGTGGTCACTTTACATTTGTACCTAGAATTAGTCACAGATACGAGGTCACTTTACTTTCATACCTAGCATTAGTCATAGATAGGTGGTCACTTTACTTTTGTACCTAGAATTAGTCATAGATAGGTGGTCACTTTACTTCCGTACCTAGCATTAGTCATAGATAGGAGGTCACTTTACTTTTGTACCTAGAATTAGTTATAGATAAGAGGTCACTTTACTTTTGTACCTAGCATTAGTCATAGATAGGTGGTCACTTTACTTTCGTACCTAGCATTAGTCATAGATAGGAGGTCACTTTACTTCCGTACCTAGCATTAGTCATAGATAGGAGGTCACTTTACTTTCGTACCTAGCATTAGTCATAGATAGGTGGTCACTTTACTTTTATACCTAGAATTAGTCACAGATAGGAGGTCACTTTACTTTTGTACCTAGCATTAGTCATAGATAGGAGGTCACTTTACTTTTATGCCCAGCATTAGTCATACATAGGAGGTCACTTTACTTTTGTACCTAGCATTAGTGGGTTGGGCAGTGATGTAATGGTTGAGGGCAGATATGGAAGGAGAAGGGGTATAACTGGATTACTGAAAAACAGGCACTGAAAAGGTTATCACAAAACTAAACTACTTCAAAGAGATAGTGGAGGTTAATTTTTTGGCCGCCTGTAGGGCAGATTATTGACTGTCATTGGTCTATCTATTTGATTTCAGATGCTTGAAGTTAGTGCCAACCCTCAGACTTAATTGGATACCTTTACCACTGCCTGAAAGGAGATTGAGGCCACCCACTGCAGAAATTTTACTGACTGCATAGGGATTTTTTGTTTTGAGTCCTACTCATTCCTTGTCCCCACTCTCAGTTATACAATAAGGCCATTAATCCCTAGATTGCCTGTCAGTGTGCGCCCCAGCATTTTTAAATGTGGGATTCATACCTTCAGTGTTACCACTGGGGCTATCCTCTCATTCTTAAGACCCCTCCCTACCCCTGCCCCCTCCAAGCTTACTGAACCAGTAAAATATACAGTGGAGGTGCTCTAGTTTAGGAAATGGATTCTAACTCTGCATTGATCAGATTATAAAAAGGAATGAAATGTGATGAGATGAGAGAAACAAATAGTGGAAAATCAGCTAAGAACAGTATAACCAGAGGCAAACAAGGAATAAGGCATCTGACGAGGACTAGCTAATCTAACAAGTGGGTTTTACATGTACTTTTTTTCTTATATCAGCAGCGTATATGTTTGCATATTCTTAACCTTTTGCTGCTGTCTTTAACTTTAGTCTCTTTCAATAGTGTTGCAGTGGACATAGTGGTGCAATCAGCACTCATACCTCTCAACTGTCAAGATTTTCACAGAATGTCCAGATTTTTGCTTTATATTTTTGAAGTGTTCCTTATAAAATTTCCAGTTTTCTGGTAGATCACTGAGGACTGACATCACTAAATAATAACATACATTTGAGTTTCAGACATTATACCCTTCAGAAAATGCATGCTAACACAAATCTTGTTATTCTAGGAATTTGCTAGGTAAAAATTCCACAGACCAAATTGTCATGGGACTCACTAGTGGACAAAATATCCTTGCCCTGAGCCTTAGCAACATGGCATCAATATCCCCCGGTACTACCTTCTTCAGTTAAATCAGACCACAAACCGATAAACATTTTCTTCAAAATTTCCAACTAGCTAGTTGCAAATATCACAATGTATAGAGACTTCAGAAGCACAAATCATCAAACCTACTATAATTATAAGAAAGCAACTCTAAATTCATGTTTAAATGTATTATCCAAGTAACTGACACAAGTAGCTACACAAACTGTATGTACGCTTGGTTAAATGCATTGTCAAGCCAGTCCATATCAGATCCAAACAAAATAGAAAGTTTAAAAGTAAACCAGCCTGATGGTCCACATGTAGAAATAAAAAATATCATAAAAGGAAAAAGCTTTCTTAACTATATAGCAACAAAATAAATAAATAAATAAACTCAATTCAATGTTATCATTAAAAACCTATCAAAAGAATTAAAACAAACACTGTCAGGAAAATCAAAGTATCCCATGAATTTAGACTAGCATTAGAAGCTAAAGACAATTATAAATCTTTTAACTACGTCAAGAAAAGTACAGTTTTGTACCTACCATAAATGTAGATGCCCGATAGGTATGCATCTGCAGTCATAACATATGGGTTGTCCTGCCTCAGGCAGCCCTTCGGTCGGCCGGATTCCAAAGTCTGGGTCTGGCCTCGGCTGATGTCGCACTTTCCCGGCGTCAGGCGTCTGGGGTATAAAAGCATCAGCCGACGCCATTTTCCTCAGTGTTTCTTGCCCCAGATGCCAGGTGCCCTCTAGGAAGGCCAAATTTGGAGGAATGCAGTAAAATTCCAAACATTTTCCAAAACATATATACATATATATATATATATATATATATATATATACAAACAAATACACCATAATAGATCCCCCAGCTAGCTAATGGAGGGGTAAGTACCCTAGGAATACCACAGAGGGGAAGGAGGGAGGGTAACCCTCACTGCAGATGCATACCTATCGGACATCTACATTTATGGTAGGTACAAAACTGTACTATGTCCTTCAAGGATGCATCTGCAGTCATAACATATGGGTAGAATACCATAGCCAATCTGGGGGAGGAGGTACTAAGAAAAGGATGGTGTAGTTAAGATCCCCTGCAGGACTGCTGTAGCAAAACCTGCTCTGGATCTGGAGTATAAAGGTAAATTGTAATGTTTGGCAAATGTATGCACGGAGCTCCATGTAGCCGCTTCTAAAATGTCCTTGGTAGCCACCCCTCTCAGGAAGTCTGTAGTGGTGGCTGTGGCCCTTGTTGAATGAGGCCTGATGTTTGCAGGAACTGTCTTTCCATGGAAGGAGTAACAAAATCGAATGCAATTTCCTATCCACTTTGAAATTGTCTGTTGAAATTGTCTGTTTGGAAATTGCTTTTCCTTGTACCCCAGCAGCATATGCTACAAGGAGTTGGTCAGTTTTTCTGAAACTTTTAGTTCTGTCCAAGTAGTAGCATAGTTGTCTGTGTATATCCAGAGTGTGTAGAAGTTTTTCTCCTCTGTTTTGTGGATTTGGGAAGAAAGTAGGCAAGTGAATAGCTTGGTTCAGGGATACCCTGGATACCACCTTTGGCATAAAAGTAGGATTGGTTCTTAGTGAAACTCTGTCCTGATGGAAGATAAGAAATGGCTGTACTGCCATTAAAGCTTGTAACTCAGATACTCTTCTTGCTGAAGTTATGGCCAGAAGGAATGCAGTTTTCCAAGACAGAAACTGTAGATCCTTGATGCTGCTGGTTCAAAGGGAGGAAGTGTTAGTTTCTCCAGCACAAAGTTGAGATCCCAAGTTGGTAAAGGGGGTTTTCTTGGAGGATTGATGTTTTTGATCCCTCTCAGAAATTGCCTGAGGAGAGGGTGCGAGAAGATAGGTGGATCCACATTGTATTCTGCTGAAATTGCTGAGGCATGAATCTTTATGGAAGAATAGGACAGGCCGTTGTGGAACAATTCTGCTAAGTATTCCAGAATATGTGTCATACTCGCCACTGTCACATCTAAGCCTTTTGTTGTGCTCCAAATGAGAAATCTTTTCCATTTTGCTGAGTTTGCTGAGTATGTCTTCCTTGTGGAAGGCCGTCGAGCTTCCATAATAATGTCCTTTACTCTCTGTGATAAGTTATTGTGAGGGGGATTTATGGAATTTTGCAGGCAGTTAGTTGCAATGTTTTCAAGTTGGGATGCATGATCTTGAAGTTGTTCTGCGTCAGAAGAAGAGGCCATAGGGGGAGAGGCCATGGTTTTGCCTGTGACATGCTCCTCAATAGTGGGTACCAGTGCTGCCTTGGCCAGTCTGGAGCTATCAGAATCACTCTTGGCTGTTCTGCCCTGATCTTCAGTAAAACCTTGGACATTAATGGGAGAGGTGGGTAGGCATATACTTTTGGATCTTTCCAGCTGAAAGAGAGGGAGTCCACCCTCCAAGCCTTTGGGTGGTACATCCTGGAGCAGAATGTCTTCAGTTGATGGTTGTGGGGGGAAGCGAACAGATCTATCTCCGGCTTTCCCCATGCTTTTGTTAAGAGTAGGAAGATATCTGGGTGCAGCATCCATTCGTGTGCAGCCATGGTAGTTCTGCTTAAGCTGTCTGCCAGTACATTTTCTTTCCCTGGCACAAACTGGGACTGTAGTTGGATATTGAGTTTCAGGCACAGCTCCCATAGATTCATAGTCAGCCTGCATAGGGGGTAGGAATGTGTGCCTCCCTGCTTGTTTATGTACCACATGACTGTGGTGTTGTCTGTCCTTATTAACAGGTGACCTTGATGGAGGAAAGGTTTGAAGGCCTCGATTGCATGTATCACTGCCAGCATTTCCTTTTGGTTTATGTGCATGCGCAGCTGTCCTTGAGACCATAGGCCTTGGATACATTTGCCCTCCATGTGTGCTCCCCATCCTCGGTCCGAAGCGTCCGTGGTGATGGTTTGCTTTGTTCTTGGTTTGTTGAAAGGCAACCCTCTGTTGGACTGGCAGGCATGAGCCCACCACAGGAATTCCTTTTGAAGGCAAGGAATAATTGGTATCAAAGCTTCTAAACTGTGACTGTGCTGAGACCATACACTCCTTAGGTACCACTGTAATTTTCTCATATGCAGCCTGGCCTGTGGAATCAGAATTATGCAGGATGCTATGTAACCCAGGGCCTGCAGGATTTTCCTTGCAGTTAGCTGAGTTTGTCTTGTCAGATTCATGAAGTAATCTGGAAGTTGTTTTTGTTTTTCTTCTGTGAGAAAGGCCATTTGGGTGGTTGTGTCTAGATCTGCACCCAAAAAGGTTATCCTTTGGGATGGAACAAGTCTTGATTTTTGGATGTTGACTGTGTATCCCAAGGCCTGTAGTAGGTGGATGGCATATGCCAAGTCCTTTATCAAATTTTCCTTGTTGTCTGCTTGCATAAGGCAGTCGTCCAGATATGGGTAGATTTGAATCCCCTGAAGTCTGCAGTGTGCAATTACTGATGCCAGGCATTTTGTGAATACTCTGGGCACAGTAGATAAGCCAAAGGGCAATGCTGAGAATTGATAATGCTCTGATCCTGCAAGAAATCTGAGGTGTCTTCTGCAACTTGGTCGAATAGGGACATGCAGGTATGCCTCCTTGAGGTCTAGAGTCACCAGCCAAGACTCCTTGCCCAGCATGGGAAGAAGTTGCTGTAGGGTCAGCATCTTGAATTTTGGCACAATGAGGAAAGTATTTAGTGCGGACAGGTCGAGAATAGGCCTCCATTGATTTTCTTTTCTTGGAACAAGGAATAATCTGGAGTAGAATCCTTGACCTTGTTCTGAAAGAGGTACCTTTTCTATGGCTTTCATTTGAAGTAAGTTGTTGATCTGCTTTAAAGCCTCTGCCCTCTGATTTGGTGGCAGGTTTGGCATTCCGTTTCTTCTTGGCAAAGTGTGGAAGTGGAACCTGTATCCTTTGTCTATTATTTGCAGTGTCCATGTGTCCCTTGTAATATAATGCCAGTTTTTTGAGAATAAAGAAAGCTTTCCGCCCAAGGGTGCTTCCAATTGAGCCCTGGTAGGCGGAATCAAAGTGAAGTCATTGTGTCTGTCCTGGTGTAGTAGTTGTTGTTGTTTTTGCTGCACTACCTCTCTGGTTGGTAGGCTGCCACTGACGGCCTCTGTAGGAGCCCCTAGCTTGCCCTCTACCTCTGGGACGCCTGTTCCTGCCTCTCTGGGCTCTGTCCTAGTCTGGAAAGGACCAATTCTTAGTAGGCCAGTTTCTGCTGAATCTCGGTGGTTGTACTTGCAGAAAATCCTTAACTGTTTGCACAGATTTAGCCTTTTCTTCAAACTTCTTTAAGACCTCCTGAGCCGAGGAGCCAAATAATTTTTGTTTTTCCATTGGAGCATCCAGGAGTTTAGCTTTAACATGGTCTGGCAGGGATTGTTCCTTCAGCCAGGCATGCCTAGGAATAACTGCCCCAGTCATAGCTGACCTACATGAAGCCTCCAGTGCATCATAACCACACTTTAAGAAATGATTACTAACCTGCTGTGAGTTATGTACCAGGTCCTGAAGGGATTTACGGTCAAGGGGTTCAGAAGAAGTAAGTTTCTTATGTAGTTCATCTAACAAATACTCTTGGTACTGTATCATATGGAATTGACAATTTAATGCCCTCACAGAAAGAGTTGCAGAAGTATATACCTTCTTTCCCCATCTCTCTAAAGCTCTAGACTCCCTTTCAGAAGGTAGAGGATTTTTGGCAGTGGCAGCTGCAACCCCTTTAGGGCCCTGATAAATAGTGTCTGGGTCTGCGGAATGGGCCTTATACAGATGGAAATGAGAATCCGGGACCCTGTAGTATCTATCAGGTTTGGCAGGTGCCGGGGGGAGAGTATCAGGGGCTGTACTAACATCATTGTACACATCATCAATAACATGCAACACAGGAGGTATAGCTAAGGGCCTATGTTGAGGCAAATGCAAAAAGGTCCTTAATCTCTTTCTAGAATCAGAGAATTCCTGACCCTGCCATTGAAAATGCTCTCTCATGGAATGTAGAGTCTCACCAAAAGAAAACTCTTCAGGAGGGGAGGCCGAAGGAATAGATTCTTCAGCATCAGAATCCTCATAGGGCGAATAAGCCTCCTCCTGGTGGTCTGTTAATTTAGATCCATCCGTGGACTCATCTGAAGAGTGTTGGTCAGAGGGCTCAGTCCTGGGCCTTTTGTTTGGTGGTGGGTGAGAGCCCCTGTCCGGGTGAGGCTGAGAACCTCTAATTAAAGAAATAAGATCCTCAGCAAGGCTGAGGATCTGAGAACTAGAAGAAGAAGGCCTCTGGGAGGTAGTTTTGGGAGGCAAAGCTTTAGTTAGTTTGGCAGCTTTAGCCCTGGAAAAAGCCTTAATGGACATAGAAGCAGGGGGTCTAGCTGCCCCACGTGCAGGAGTAGATTTGTGCAAAGGTATGGTGTCGGACAATTCCTGGACACTGGTCTTGGTAGGTAGCTCAGTAGCCGACTCAGCCGGGGCCTCCAGGGCCGCGGTGGTCGGTTGAGTAGATTCGGTTAAAGGAAGCTCCGAGGACTTGGTTTCGGCCGAAACCGAGACACTCGTGGTAGGCCTTACCGTGGTTTCAGCCGAAACCGCGGGCCGCGAGTGTCGGTCCTTGTCCTTCCGTTTTTTCACTAAATGCGAAGTCGGAGTCTCCGACGGCATCTTATATGCAAAATTAGCCCCAAAGAATTCCTCTGCAAACTCCGACCGATGTCTAAGAGTTTGTCGGTTGAAGGAAGCACAGGCTGAACAGGCCGAGATGTCGTGGTCTGGGCCTAAGCAAGGAAGGCAGTAAGAGTGGAAATCCTTATGAGGTATTTGTTTCCCACAAGTTAAACAATTATTTACTTTATCTGACATCGGCTGAGGCAAGAAAGAGTCCCCAACGGGGTACTTAGCTTTTTCGAAGTCTTCGGTAGCTGAATTTCTTCTTATCACAGGATCAGACCGACTGGCACTTGCGAATTGCTTCTGCTTCGGGCACCGCGCGGCAAGAAAGACTGAGGAAAATGGCGTTGGCTGATGCTTTTATACCCCAGACACTCTGATGTCAGGGAAAGTGCGACATCAGCCGAGGCCAGACCCAGACTTTGGAATCCGGCCGACCGAAGGGCTGCCTGAGGCAGGACAACCCATATGTTATGACTGCAGATGCATCCTTGAAGGACATCGTGGGAATAACACTCAGCATTATTCAGAGCCTTTCCAAAATTGCACAGCCTACCAGGATCCAGCAGGCACAGTCAACATACTAGCAAATAAATTCAGTACAAATTTCAATCCTGAAGCAGTAATACAAATCACACATATCCCTGAGAATCTCAAACCCCCCATATATCTAAAGAACATTTGCTAAAGGTACTCTACAAAATGTAAAATATGTAATCCATGGAGCGTGATAATGTACCTGTTAGTCTAATAAACAGTACAAACGCATCCTAGTGGACCAACTCCTACAGATATTCATCTTGATCCTAGCCACTGGTTTTGTTCCTAGCATATAGCACACAGCTGTGGTGATGTCACTTTAAAATGGAGGACCAAACACTGACCCCAAACACTACAGACCTATTAGCCTGGCTATCTTATCTGCAAAGCCATGATGTGTATAATAACTGACCTAATTAACTCTGATATCCAAACTCTTACAAAGGCTGGACCACCAGCAGCTCAGCTTTGTTAAAAGTACATCTTGTCTAATGAATCTCGTTAAGTTCTTTGAGAGGGTAATACAAACAGTGGATACTGTACATGCTGTCTGTATCTTATAATTTCTCCACATTTTTTGGGCTTCTAATACCATGACAGGAATGGACTCAATTCCTGAGTCAAAGTATGATTAAAGTTCATGAAATTAGTATTGTTTCAGTCTTTGATGTCAGCCAAAAGTGCTCTTCCCAGCACTCACAATGTGCCCAGTAATGACTCCTTCTGCAATTCGTATGGGGTTACATGGATTGGTAACATATCTAAATATGATTGTAATTTTTTTTATAAGACCCATTTCTCCTGCTACTATTGGAAATGTCTGGTTATCTTTCTTCCACATTGCTGTTGTTTCTGCCTGCAGATCCTGTTATTTTATGACTTTGTGTCCCTCTGTATGCAAGACACTATAGTAACTGGGTGTGGCAATTTCAATGGTAAATGCCAATTTTGTCTTCTTTTCTTGGACCACTATATCTGGTTTTCTAGCATCATATCTTTTGAACTGTGGGTAATGGGTGATCTCATGTGATATAAACTTCATAATTTTTTATGATGCTTTGTGGCTCATGTTCCCAGTGTTTTTCAGCCACTTCAATACCATAATGTTTGCACA
The DNA here is from genome assembly GCF_019279795.1 of Protopterus annectens. Lineage (NCBI taxonomy): Eukaryota > Metazoa > Chordata > Ceratodontiformes > Protopteridae > Protopterus > Protopterus annectens. The sequence continues at coordinate 1,428,627,039 of NC_056743.1, read as the reverse complement.
ATCCCCAGTGCAACAGTCTCGCTAAATTATTATGCCTTTCAGTATACAGTCCTTCTGCAATTAGTGTGTCGCAACCACCAACAAGGTGACTGTTTCCAATTCAGTTTTACAAAACCTACATTTGTCTGTTTCTCCCACATGTTCAATGGATTTTGTAAGCCAGCATGTACGTAGCCCACTATCTTGGGCTGCCAATATTAACCTTTCATTTCTTGGTTTGAATTCTCCTCTCCTTAGCCATGCCTGCATTCATTGTTGATCAACATGAGGCTCTTCCAGAAGTTTTCTATACTTGTAACTATATTTATGTTTTTTCCACATTTCTTGCCTTCTCATCTTATCCTTTACCTTATATCTTTATTTTGTTTTTTGGCACATTCAGTTGCTGCCTGGTTCTTATCTACTTCTGGTTTGATTTCCATTCCTGCTTAACATTGATATGCTTCTACTAAATTAAGCAGAGAAGTCATATTAGATTTATTGTGCTCATGTTTCAAAACTTTCACTACATTGGGATCTTGTGAGGTCAGTAGATATGCGTGGAGTCCCACGATTGCAAATCTATACATGTAACCAATTTCAAGGAGGCCCATCCCTCCTTCGGAATGGGAATATATAATCTTGATATACACTGATTTTTATAAATCATTTGGTGAGCATGAAGCATCCTTCTTGTTTTAATATCTAATCTATCCAACACTTTTTGGGGCCAGTCAGTCACTCCAAAACTGTACGTTAGGACAGGAAGAGCAAATTGATTTCTAGCTTGGATCTTGTTCCTATATATCAATGTTGTTCTCAGGATTAATTTAAGTCTTCTAAAGTATTCCTTACTGAGTTTTATTCACATTTGTTCATGTTTTATTGCTGATCTTTTATCAGTTCCCAAGTATTTATACACTCCCTCTTGCTCAAGTTCTTTTATATCACATTCTTGTCCCAAACTGATGTTTTCCTGGTGCTGCAGTTTTCCTGCTTTAAAGGTTGCTTTTGAATATTTATCAAGACCAAATGACATTCTAATAGCATCTGAAAAAGTTTTGACAGCCTGCAGCTGTGCTTTCAGTTCCTCATCTGATGAGCTATACAGTTTTAAATCATTGACAAAGAGAAGATGAGAAGTTATTAGACTTTGTTGTTTTCTAGGAGCCATATTGTAGCCATGGCCTAAGCTGTTAAGGAAACAGCTTAATGGATTAATGGCAAGGCAGAGTAGCAACAGTGACAAAGAGTCACCCTGGAATATCAACCTTTGAATTTTTATCCCTGGGATAATAATCTTTTCTTTATCATGGTTTAATTGCAAAGTGGTCTGCCATTGTTTCATGGTTAGTGTAATGTAATCAATCAGTGTAGGGTGTATCTTACACATTTTTAAGCACTCTTTGATCCATGAATGTAGGATACTATCTAATGCTTTTTTGTAGTCAATCCATGCCATACTTAGATTCTTCCCCTTTTAACAGTCCTCCACTATAACTTTATTTAACAACAAATGAGCCTTTGTTCCATATGTCTTTCTTTTATTGCCCTTTTGTTCTAGTGCCATAATTGAGGTTTCTTCTAAATGACTATAAACTCTGTCAGCGTCATTTCCTGTATATAGTTTATACATCATCGGAAGGCAAGTTATTAGTATATATTTTTTAGGGTAGCTTGTAGGTTCAAGAGCATTGTTTTTCCTGTTGTTAGCCAGTGTGGTGTCTGTTTGGAGTGCGTATATAAATAGTTCTTACTCATGGCTAAATCCTTGTGCAAAGATGTTAATACTTTTAACCAGAGGTTAGGTACTGCATCTGGGCCTTGGGTTTTCCAGTTAGAGGCTTTTCTTAACTTTGTTCCAATCTCTCTGGCTGTTACTTTTTCCCATTTCATATCCTGTACCTTTAAACTTCTTATTCTTTCTTTTACTTCTTCTATCCATTTAGCATCCTTGTTATGTTCCACAGGATCTTCATAGATACTTCTCCAAAAGGTATCTATTTCCTCATTTTTTGGCGGTCTTTATATTCCTTTTACCTTACTTCCCAATTCTTTATAAAACTTTTTTGGGTCATCAATAAATTGCTTATTTTGTATTTTTTCCTTATATTTATCTGTGTATCTTCTAAGTTTTTCCACCTGTGCTGAAATTTTTAGTTTATTTGCAATAGTGCATGATAGATCCTGGTTTGTTCTAATACTGTGCATTGTTTTAATCACATCTGTCTTTCTTAGTATTTTTGTTGATCTATTCCCTCTTCTATAATCAGTGACACTTCTTGTCTTAATTACTTTATAGTTTGCTCTATTCGATACTTCCATGATAGCATTCGATTTCTCCCCTTCCTTTCCCTCGCTACCCTGTGTTCTTGTGGTAGAACTTTATCAGTTATTAATTTAGCAGCACAGTAATATATCCTGTTTACTTCTGTTATATTACATTGATCTCTATGGACAGTTATAATTACTGCATTCATTTGTTTTATCAGACTTCTTACTTTTTGGGTTTTATTGGCTTTCTGCAGTCTATTTCCTCTCGTTGATCTTAATATATCTATCCATGTCCATTAAATCAAGCAACTCTTCTCTTAGCTCATTTTCTTCCAAACTGAGGGCACACCCCTTGTTTTCCATTTCCTGCAGGCATTCTATAGAAAGTTCTACAGCATCTTCCTGTGGCACCTTCTCTTCAATTTCATCCTGTGTCATTTGTTGCTCTGTCATATGGGAACTCACTGGCCTATCACTCCTCAACATTGACTGCATCAGAGTTTCCACAGTTTCCTGTTCCTTTCCTTGTTTTTCCTTATTCTGGGCACTCACTCCATCATGCTGTAATGTAGTCTGTGTTATACCTTCTACAGTAAATCATTCACTTCACAGGCATTCCATAACTTCAACTTCTATTTCTTTAACTTCTGCTTTATTAATCTTCTTTTCCACATTACATCTTTGTGATATTATTTTTTTTATTGTAAAATTTTCCGTATCTGGATGCCTTTGTCTGTATTTCTCTTCAATATCTTTGAGAATGACTTCTCTATATTAGTTAACTTGGCTTTCTCCTTTGCATAAATATTGCACCATATCAAATCTCTCTTTCTTTCACATGTCCATATTTCTTTTTTATATTTTTCAACTATCGCTAGGTTTTGTTGTTTATATTTTTGCACTTCCTCAGATGCTTCTTTTTCCAAACAGATCAAAGTTTCTTGATCTATATACTGTTTTACAAAAATCTGTTGTATTAATGAATGCAAATTTTTATTTGAAGCTTCTGACAGTTTTTTCCAGTAGAAGTATTTTTCTTTTCTCTAATTTCTCTCTTAATCATTTTATATATCTTGTGTCTAGAAATTCTGGGCTTTTTACATAATAGCAACAATACATAATTTATTTCTTATCCTCAATAGTCCACTCTATTGTCTTTATGGTTCTTCTTTGGCCAATCAATTTTTGTGATTTTTGTGGACTGCTATTTCCTTCTACAACAGGGGGGGCATCCTCCCCCTGGGCCTGGCCTGGACCTATTATACGAATGTTTTTGCATTTTTAGGATTCTACACGGTCGTTTGTTTCCAGTTCTGGCACCTGTGCGCCTACCAGGATTGGGCACTTTTGTATCCTGGGTCTTGTCCACCCAGCTATCTTTTTTTTGTTTTTGACTTACTTCTGTCTGTGATATATGTTATATCAATACAGTCTATATATCAGTATCGCCTTGGTGAGATTTTGTGAAAAACAGGGTCCACCTCACAAAGGTACTCACCAAGACTTGAGGATGAATTCAATTTCAGCACTACTACTCTCCTTTGCTTGCTGACTTTTCATCTCTCCATTAGGACCCCATACACATGATACCATACATTAGGACAGTATAGCTCAACCTATGGCTTTTGACACCATACCACATGCTAACATCATAAGCAATGAATAAGCTCCAAATTGACACACACATACTTAGGTAGATAGCAAACTGGTTGATAGATAGAACTCATGAAGTGAGCATTGTAGATGTGTCTTCAGCAGACAGGAAGATGACAAGTGGTGCTCCTCAGGGCTCTGTGCTGAGAAGGGTCTATATTAGAACATCAACTTTCTAAAACGTCTAATGTTCTAATATCGACCCCTATTCAGCAAATGCTGAAAATATCAAACATGCAGAACAGGGAAAAAATTTGCTGTTCTGACACACATACACACAACACAAGTACACCAAACAAACAGCAATCCACACACATACACCTAAAATCCTACATCTAACCCTACACTAAACTGTACATACACCACTAGCTATCCACTTACCTTAACCCAAACCCTAGCCCTAAGGTCCGTCACTATCGCACACTCACCTCACCCACGCCCTAACCCTAACTCACCTACCCCGCCCTAACCCTCATGTCCACACAATTGCACACTTACCTACCCCACACCCTAACTCTCACGTCCACACAATCGCACACTTACCTGATCCCGACCCATAACTTTCCACCACAGTGTTGAAAATAGCGAAGCCGCAGGAACGGCCAACCAAATTCCTTCCCTAGGAAAAAATTTGGTGTTCTACAGCTTTGCTATTTCCAGCATTCGCTGAATAGGGGTCGATATTAGGACATTTGAAGTTGTGAAATTTCGATGTTCTAATATAGACCTGCTGAGACTTGTCCTGTTCAGCATATACTTTCTAAATCTCCAAATTACAAATGGAGATCTCTAGCTTACCAAGTTTGTAGATGATGGCAAACTTGATGACATGTTAAAGTCCCCTACTAATACTCAGCAGCGCCAAATGAAACTCAAACATGTCACCAACTGCTGCTCAAAAAACAGGTTAAAGCCAAATGCTAAAAAGTTCAATATTATTACATTTGGTAAACAATCTCTTCATCCATTTTATAGTATATTCAGCACCCTGTTTCAAATCAAAATTTGATAAGAGGCCTTGGAACATCTGTAAATAATTGTCTTGCTAGTACACAGGGTAAATTAAATGAAGTGATGCCCTATGCAATATCATTTGTTGATTCTGACCATTTTGATCAGTCTTACGCCTGGAAATCCACATGATGACAGCATCAAAAATCCTTGATTCCATTTCAATGATCCTAGCAATTCACTAGTATGAAATGCCCCCACATATAACCAAGTGAATAAAGTAACCTAAATGGCATAAGTCTGATATTTAGTCACCTACTAAAATAGACCAAGAGAGGTTTATGTACAGGGCACTGTAAACTGGAATGATCTCCTTTGAACCTTTTAATAATGTAACAACCACTCAATGCTTTGTTACATCCTGAATTCCAAACAGACTGAGAGCCAATAAATACAACCAAGCAGTACTAGGCCCTTCACGTTTAACATAATGAGACATTAAATACTTCAATATTAATTGAGGTACAAAAAAAATCTCTCTTCTTTAGGAAGGATTAAAGAAAATCATCTGAAAACACTCACAGCTGCCCTGTATGCCCTCTTAGAGTTAGAAACCCATGAATTACACAATAGAAAATGGACAGCACTCCTCCAATCATCCATATTTCATCCAGGATCTGTGTGGACAAGTCTGCCACCTCTGGGGGTAATTGTCAAAATTTGGAGACCAGGAGACAAGAAAGAGCATCAGCAAGTACATTACGAATATCGGGGATGTGCTCAGCCAAAAAACAACAAGTTAATGTATAAACTGTGGTGAGCAACAAGTTAATGCATAAACTGTGGTGAACAAGTTAATGCATAAACTGTGGCGAGCAGCAAGTTAATGCATAAACTGTGGTGAACAACAAGTTAATGCATAAACTGTGACAAGCAACAAGTTAATGCATAAACTGTGGTGAACAACAAGTTAATGGATAAACTGTGGCGAACAACAAGTTAATACATAAACTGTGGTGAGCAACAAGTTAATGCATAAACTGTGGTGAACAACAAATTAATGCTGTGGTGAGCAACAAATTAATGCATAAACTGTGACGAGCAACAAGTTAATGCATAAACTGTAGTGAACAACAAGTTAATGGATACACTGTGCCATACCAAAAGTCTTAATACTTAGTGAACCCACAAACATCTGGGTGGCCTTTTGGTCAAAACTTGCACAACAGCCTTATTGCCTGATCAAAAAAAAAAAAAACACTTTCTTGTTGCATAGATTGAAAGCCAGGGTGCAAAAAACCATTGCCCATTGAAGTAGGCCCCCATACCTTATGAATAACTGAATTGTGTCAGTTGGCAACCATGCATCCTCCTCCAAGAACGCTCTGCAATTGATTTGCAATAAATAGCTGGAGCATAAGTACAGGCAATATTTCACCATTGACACTGTGATATTTATGTCGCCTGTCATGCAGGTTAACCAAGATCTGGTAAATACCCTTCCTGGAGCTTCTGCCCTGCATGAAAAATTTAAAAGACCACACAGTTCCATCACCTGATCAGTTTTACTTTTTAGTTGACAAGAAAGTACTGATACAAGACATATGGCTTCCCAACTTTTTCTGTGATAATTAAAAACATGAGGAAACTACACCACTTCAATGCCCAAAAATGTAAGGGTCTTAACAGTGCCTTCTATTCTTCCTGAACTAGAAGCATCCCAGTTTAGTCACATAGACCCCGAAATGTAGAAAGATCTTCCATGGTACCATTCTCTCCTTCTCTCACATTCAGTTGTGTTAAATATCTTAAAAGTGGCAAACATAATCAAACAGTCCATGGGTATGGCTATGTCGAAATAATAATGACCTTTAAAGCACATGCCCAAAAAGTGCCAGTTTTGGGGGCATATGGAGAGCAGGTGGAAGGCTGCTATCATATTCAGTTTTGCTACTCATAGATGAATGATATGTATAGCATATTGCACTTTGGCATCTGGCTTGCATATACCATCATTTACTAAGGCACTAGATGGAAATGAAAGGATGTAGATTAGAAGAAACTCACCCTTCTTCTTTCTTGGCACCAGATCCAGTGGGTAGACTCTTAAAACTTTGAAAGGGGGATCTGGAAGAGGCCCACAATTCTCCCTTTACAATCTCCTTGTGCAACAATTCCTTGAGTATTGCTTCATTCCAAAGTACCAACCTTAAGTTTTAACAATTAGAAAAATGAACTAGTAAAAAAAACAAACCTAGACACTTAGTCAAAATACAACCAGACTGAAAACCAGTAGTGGAAATGAATGAATGGGTAAAAATCAGTGAAGTGCTTTCAGAACTGAATAAAAAACAATGCCACAGTATTTAAATACAATTCTTTGCTTGTTTAATTGAGATCATGTGGTACAATTAAGTAAATTAAAATGCCAATACTATAAAAAAATGAAACATGAAAAACTGTTGAAAAGAATGTCTGTTCTCATCCTTTAAAAGACCTAAACCCAGTTTAAACTTATTTAAATAGCATCCTGTTGTAAAATATCCAGAAAAGGGTTATCTAAAAATGATAAACTATAACCTTAAAATGTAATCATCCTATCATAGATCCTGTGCCCTAGACTTTAAAACAGGGAGAATAGAGATATTTTCATTTAAACTTGGGGGTGTGGTGGAATTTAATTTCAATTGCCACTGTAATACCCTTCTTTCAATATCAAGTTCCCACTACCCTCCTCTGAGGTTCTTTGGAATAATATCCAAAATGCCAAAACGGAATTTGTTAAAATATGCACAAACCATGTGAATACAGAAATTGTCCAATGTACTGATACTATGTGAGATAATGTCCACCTAAGGGTGAGATCCAACAGCAAGCAAAATATGTGTGATGTGGAAGAAAATTATCCATTTTGCAAGAATGTGCAGACGTTCAATGGGAAATTAAATAAAGCAGGAGCAGACCATAAATATTGCAAAAAGCCTTGAGATATAGTTTAATTGAAAAGATGGGCAATATTTAACAGATAAGAGCCAAGAAGAAACAGAAGTGAAATTTGCCTATGCGGATCAGACGTGTTTGCACTTTAAATGAAACAGCATGAACAAACTAGGAAAAACTGGAAGGGCCACGAAGACAGAAATAATGATACTAACCAGTTTAGGGCTCTGTTACAATACTGAATGAAGCAATATTGTAACATTTAAAAGATTAATAAAAATCTGTATTTAATTCAAACAAAGGATTAACAAAGAAGGGACGGTTTGACGGTGAGACACAAGTAAAGCAAAGAAGAACAGCAGCAGTATTTTGATTCACGTTGACCCAGTGATGAGAATAATCGTGACAGCAGCTACAATGACAAAATGATAGGCAATTCCTAAAAATGGCAATGCAGCAGGATGTGACCATCTTTAATGCAAAGGCTGGCAACAGCAAGAAGGAGAACAGAGCAGATATACAATAGACAAATGGACAGAACTCATAAAACTTTGCCACATTGAAGTTAGCAAATTTGCTCAATTTGTGGTCGTACTCAGAATGTGTGAAATTCAGAAAATCCAGTCACACAACATGACCAGTCTAAATGAACTACTGGGCCTTGTTATATGTTAATTGCAGCATAACGAAACACTGTGTGTGGTAATAAGGCAAAAAAAAAAATGAAGTAGTAATTCAGAAATGTTTAAGCATTGTGTAATGACCCTCCACCAGCGTTAGATTTGTAAACAATCAGATGTTCGTGTTTTGGCTGTGTAAGGTAGTGAACAATATTAGCGTTTGCCACAGCTATTGTAAACTTGTATCCTCAACAGGATCTTATAGTTATTCATAGGATTCATAGACTGTTACTAGGCTAATGACCCAAGGGGCCTTTCTAAGCCTAGCCAAGTTTTTCAAAAAGAATAATGATGTATTGCATCCGAACAGGACATTAAGGACCAGGCACTTATAAGCTACCACTGTCCATAAGGGACAGAGGTGCCAAGCCAGGTGTAAACTTCCTATTCCCCATCCACTTTGATCACTCCACCATTACTTGGATAACTGTGATAATTCTAGAGCTAATACATGGCGATGAGTGCTGACCTCTGGGGCATGCATTTATCAGACCAAAACCAATCCGGGTCTTGGCCCAGCAGCTTTGGTGACTCTAGATAAACTCGGGCCAATCACATGACCTCGTGGCAGCAATGTGACATTCGAATGTCTGGCCCATCAACCTTCGATGGTACTATATGTGCCTGCCATGGTGACCATGGGTAATGGGGAATCAGGGTTCAATTCTGGAGAGGGAGCCTGAGAAATGGCTACCACATCCAAGGAAGGCAGCAGGCATGCAAATTACCTACTCCCGACTCGACTGATGAAAAATAACAATACAGGACTCTTTTGAGGCCCTGTAATTGAATGAGTACACTTTAAAGCCTTTAATGAGGATCTACTGGAGGGCATGTCTGGTGCCAGCAGCCGTGGTAATTCTGTGGTAATTCCAGCTCCAATAGCGTATACTAAAGTTGCTGCAGTTAATAAGCTCATAGTTGGATCTTGGGATCGGGCTGGTGGTCCGCCATGAGGTGAGCTACCGCCTGTCCAAGCCCCTGTCTCGCAGTGCTCTCAGTGCTCCCTCAATGCCCTTAACTGAGTGTCCTGGGGGTCCAAAGCATTTACTTTGAAAAAAATTAGAGTGTTCAAAGCAGGGCGGTCACCTGAATACTTCAGCTAGGAATAATGGAATAGGACTCTGGTTCTGTTTTGTTGGTTCTCAGAACTGTGGCCATGATTAAGAGGGATGGCCGGAGGCATTCGTATTGTACTGCTAGAGTTGAAATTCTTGGACCAGTGCAAGAAGAATGAAAGCAAAAGCATTTGCCAAGAATGTTTTCATTAATCAAGAACAAAAATCAGAGGTTTGAAGATGAAGACTTGTCTAGGTTGTACTTTAACTGGGTAATAGATGAACTCAGCTTCACATGGATGGCCTGTACCATAGGACTGGCAGTCTCTGAGACACATATCCATCTCTCCAGCATGTTCTGTTTAAGTCACAGACAAAATTCAGGTCCCTAAACCTTGTATTTCTGGTACTCTTTGACTTACAAATATGTAGTAGATTCATAAATGTGGGGTTTGCAGATTCCTTGTAAGCCAGGTATAGATCACACCTCAGCTGAGTAGAAAGAAAGGGCTTTAAGGTGATCTTCATAAGTCAGGTTTGTCATGCCTTGTATTCTTTTTTGTAAGGAGTCTTTGAAGTCACTCTAGTTGCTGTATATGCCTGGTCAGGTGCATACCAAAGGGAGCATTGTACTCTATGACTGGTCTGATAAGAGTGGAGCACAGAGAGATAATGACCTTTTTGGACCTAGATGCCATGCCTTTATGTATAAGATGCGCAACATAAAAAGACATCCTCACCACTGTGGCCACTTGCAGGTCAAAAGTAAGGCTACTGTTTATGTGTGTACCCAGATCCCTGACCTCTGGGGTCAACTCTTAGGGGTGTATTACCAGCATGGTATTTCCTGGGATGGTTGATTTCCCAAAGGGTACAATTATGCATTTCTTGATATTGAGTTTAAGACCATGGCTTTGGCACCATTTGTTAGCCAGAGATAGACCTTCTTGAAGAATGCTAGTGTCTGCAAGGGAGTTGATCATAACCCCCAGCTTGGAATCATCTGCAAACTTAGTCAGCCATAAACCTTCAGCATTTGCTTCCATTTCAGAGAAATAGATGTCAAAAATGAAAAATAGCATCACCTATTTTGACGTCCTGGGTCCTATGATTGAGCCAGTTGGCTATCTAGCAGTTGATAAAAATGTTTATACCTAAATTAGTGAGCTTGTCTATAATGTCTGACTGGGGTATTGTATCAACAGCCTTGGCCAGGTTGAGGTAGACTGTGTGCACAGTCTTACCTTCATCCAATGCTTTGGTGACCCAGATTTAATAGGCATGACCTTCCTTTAACAAAGCTGAACTCTGATGGGTCTAGCATTTGCAGGTTACCTATATCCTCATTTATCATGTCCATGGCAATTCTTTCCATAACCTTAGATATGAGGCTGGTAAGACTTATGGGCCTGCAGTTACCTGGATCGGTGGTTGGAATTCCTTTGTGTAGGGGAATGACTGTAAGCATGTAACTTAACAAGAACAATAATCATTAGGCACAACTTTGGTAGAACTTCTTTTATTGTAATCACATATGTGTAAGGTACACATCATTCCACTGCTGTATATTACACATTAACAATGGTACAACCTACAGTAACATGACCACATTTTACTATGGTCAGTGTACTTTGAATGAACTTCTTCATAGAGCTTTGGCCAATATATGCAGATACACTAAAACTGCATAGTTAAGGCATTGTCCTTCTTGGATAGCCTAGCTAGGGTGGGGTGAGAGGGGCAACTGCTCCAGGTGCAAGTGTTGGGGGTGGCATGATCCTCTGATCCTGACAACTCTTGAATACAAACCAGCTTTTAAAAGCCAGTATTGCATTTGCTGTCAGACTCTGTGTGTGGGCTAAAATGTATCACCTGTGTGCCACAGTTTAAAAGTAAATAAGATGTTTTCTTTTTTTAGTAAAATTAGAGTGCTGTAGTGCTCTGTGTGTGGTCTGTCTGTAGCAATTACTTGCTGTGTAGTATGGTTTAAAAGTGAAAAAAAATTAAAGTAAAATCTTTGCACTGTAGCACTCCTTTGGGTATAAACTGTTGTAGCAAGCAGTTTACTACAGTTTAAAAAAAATATTTAACTGCAGAGGCAGGACTTGCCTGGCTCTTGCATTTGAGGAACCTCAAGTACCTGATCGCAGACATTTTTTTTCTCTTCTATTGAATAGCTGGGGCAAGAGGGGACATATATCTGGCTATTTGGTTGGTGAGCCAATGGAACCAAGAGACCTCTTTTCAGGAGGGAGGGGGCATGTATCTGGCTACCCTGTCAGGACAAGGACTGGAGCTTTCTTATTACTGTTTTTATTTTCTTTTTTTTTGTTTGTTTGTTTTTTTCTTTTCTATTGATAAGCTGGGAAAGGAGGCAGGGGGCTTGTATCTGATCACCTGGTTGTTGTGCCAATAGAAAAAGGAGTGTCCTTTATTTATATATATATATATATATATATATATATATATATATATATATATATATATATATATATTTATTTATTTATGTTTTTATTTATTTTTTAATACTAAACTATGAGGCAGGTGGGGCAAAGGGGCAGGGTCAGAGATAGGACCTGATTGGCTTTTGCATTTTACAAGCTCAGGTATCTGATGGTGGGTCTTTTTCTTTTTTAGCTGGGATGAGGCTTAGTTTGGGCACTGTCTGCAAGAAGCCAGTTGCAGTTTTGTAGAATTAATTTTTTGCTCTTCACTTGAAGAGCTGAGAGAGGTTGGGCTTTAGTTTGTCAGACTGGCACTGGGTGCTGGTTGAGCCAGCTATGCCTCTACACTAAAAAACTGAAGAAGGTGTAAAAAGGCCAACATACCTTATGCAAGCAAATAATCTTATTATGTAACAAAAAGTGATTGGAGTAGGAAAAAATCAGGATTTGAATAAAATGTATCTTCTAAACAATGATGCTGGCTTGTGGCTGTAGTCACACTTTTGTCATGTACAGTACCCAATCTAGGTGAGATGAGTAGGCCAATTATGGCTAATATCATTATTGTTTCTGAATTGTTCAGTTTGAATGAGGAGTATCCCTACTAAACGTCATGTTGAGTTCTACACAATGCCATGCATATGCCTGAGCACCTGGGTAAGCTCTGTGCATGGGCAGGAAGCCCAGATTACAGGGACTGGGAAATTGTCAACCTCATTCCTCTCAAGTGTACCATATGGTGAGTAAGCTTCCTCAATTTAAATTTTAAAGAGCCATGTTGCTTACATTTCTACTTTGAAAGGGTCTGTCACACATTCATGTGTTAGCAATTGTTTTAACTGACATCCATTGTAAATTCCACAGAATAATATGAATTTATCAAAATAACTTTTTATAAGTCTAACATGACATATTACTTGTTGAACATGTTGATAAGGTATTAGTAAGTGTTCCACATGTTGCCTATTTGTTCAACATGATGCTTTGCACTTTATAGGTGGAATGTTCAGACCAGTGGTCATGCTATCTTTAAACATCTTAAGATGGAGTCATTGTTGAGCATTTTTGCTCACTGAGGGATTGAGGACTGCCATGGTTCACACCATACAGTGCTTTTAAAACTACAATAAATAATACTGTACCTGTATTTTATTATTTTATTATCTAGCACACAAATGAGGTACCTATAAGTGCATGTTATTACATGAAGATTGAAACACATGAGACTTCATTTGGGCTCCAATTCCCTTCCAGTTTTACTGAGACCTTTGAAGGTGAACTATTTTGGATAGAAAAGGAAAGGGTAGCACTCCTTTTAGAGCACAGATGTGGTGTGAGGAGGAGTAATGGATATTTGTGGACATTTTCAACATTACAGCCATAGACACCTGCAGGAGGGCTATGGCAGGCTATGGTGTAAGGCTAATGCTTAGAATAATTTGGACAAGGCTAACAGCCATTCTGCTGGCATTCCATATAGGAGAGAGCAGTGCTGTCACCACTACACTGACCTATGGCACCACAAGCCTGACATCCTTGCCTGATGGGAGTAAGAAATTAAGGCACTATCACCTCCATACTATAAATATAACATCATTTATCTGAGCACCATACCAGTACATGGCGCAATCCACCTTTTCATTCTGCTCTTTCTTTATCTTCAGGCCCTACAGAGATTGAAAGTAAAAGAGAGATGCACAGTGACAGACGAGAGTGTCTAAAAGAGCACTGGGGTAAGTATAGCTACTGTGGTGAAAGTTATGTTTGTCTGCATAGTGACAGGTAGCTATTAAAATAATGCACTTATAAGGCAGGACATCTGCCATTTCTAGCATTCCTTACTGGAATTAATATGACTGTGCAATGTTAAAATTTTGCTTCAGTATGCCACTCCCTATATAGCTAGAGAAATGGCTCATCATGTTAAGTCAAGACCCACTGAGAATGTTAGGATAGCTGAGGGTTCAGTCCTTCCCCCAAAACAAATTGTTGTTGTCATGGTATAAATTTAACTGCGAAATAGTTAACCTATTAAAATTGTAAATAAAATAGGTAAAATGTTAAAATAACTGTAAAGGTCATATTATCAAAAGCTAATTTTCCTTCAACATATTATAATTTCATGCACATAACTAAGAACACAGTTTCATTGCTTTTGTAAGTCTCTTTACCCACTGTCTTTGTCCTTATCCTTTCTCTTTTATTGCTTTTGTATGTCTCTTCATTTCAGTTACTATTATATGCAGTAGCACAGTGACCTAGACCAACCAAACTACCACAGCCTGGTGTACCCCTAAAGATGACAGCAGCAGTACCACCAATATTAGAGGTAGCCAGTACATCTCAGTGCCATGCTGCCAGAGTTGACTCATAGGTTCATAGGTTCATACTAGGCTATCTGCCCTAGGGCATTTATAAGCCTAGCCAGAGTTGTGTGGCTTTCACCACCCCTTAGGTTGAAGAATACTATACCCATTAGTTTGCCGTGCCTCTGTCCAGCAGTGATACAGAGATGATCCCCGGGGTAAACCTACGATCTCCCATCCACTGGTCAAGATTCCTCTTGAACAGAGCCAGCGAGGTGCTCTGTCTCACATGGACCGGGATTCTGTTCCACAGCATAGGGAGTCTCTGGGTGATGAATCTGTCCCTCCAGCACATCCTATTTATATCCGTGTTGAGGTTTAAGTCTCTTGCTCTTGTGGCTCTGGTGGATTTGGATTTTTTGAGGTGGAGCATGTCCATTAATTCCGGGTTGGACATGGCCTTGTATGTCAGGCACAGGTCACCTCTGAGCAGACGGTATGTGACTGAATAGAGCTGGAGGTTCTTTAGTCGGGCAGCATATGGCATATTTTTGAGCCCCTTTATCCTTTTGGTGAGGAACTTTTGGGGTCTTTCCAATTGCTGCAGGTGTCGGGTAAGATACATTCGGAATGGGGCATTGTACTCAATCATTGGTCTGATAAGTGAAGAGTACAAGGGAACAATGACCTCCCTTGATCTGGATGTGAATCCCTTCATAATCAGGTGGGCAATGTAGAAGGTCCTCCTAACCACTTTGGCAATGTGAGTGTCAAAAGAAAGGTTACTGTCAACTTGGGTCCCCAGGTCCCTGATAACCTATTATGTGCTTAATGGATTGCCACCTATGTGGTAACTTGGGGTTACCTTGTTTTTACCAAAGGGTATGACTATACATTTTTTGGCGTTTAGCTTAAGGCCATGGCTCTGGCACCAGTTATCCGTTTCTATGAGACCTCTCTGAAGGATATCTGTGTCTGATGGATTTTCAACTATGGCGCCCAGTTTGCAGTCATCTGCAAACTTTGTCAGCCACAATCCTCCTATGTTTGCCTGCACTTCTGAAAAGTAGATGCCGAACAAGAGGGGGCCCAGGACTGAGCCCTGTGGGACACCACTTGTGACCGGCTTGGAGTCTGACATGGCACCAGCAACTCTAACCCTGTGGGTTCTGTCCTTGAGCCAGTTTGCAACCCATCTTGTGACATATGGGTTTACATTTAAGCTGATGAGCTTTTCTATGATACCCGAGTGGGGTATTGTGTCGAAAGCTTTTGCAAGGTCAAGGTAGGCTGCATGAACTGCCTTACCCTCATCAATGGCCTTGGTGACTGTTTCAAAAAAGTCGACCAAGTTCAAGAGGCATGATCTGCCCTTGACAAAGCCGAATTGGGTAGGATCCAATGTCTGTAGGTCCCCTATGTCTTTATTTATGACTTCCATTATGATCCTCTCCATAGCTTTGCAGACCAGGCTTGTTAAGCTTATGGGGTGGTAATTACCAGGGTCCGTAGAAGCACCGCCTTTGTGGAGTGGGACCACAGTTGCCGTACGCCACTCTTTGGGTACGTATCCTGTGGTAAGGCAAAGATTAAACAGCAGCCTTATGTGTGGGTTTAGTTCCTCATTGAGTTCGTGTAACACACAGTCAGGGACACCATCTGGTCCCATTGATGCTGTGTTTTTAGCTTTAGAGAGAGCAGCTCTCACCTGGGCATTTGAGATGATTGGGAGGCTACACTCTGCTGGGATAGATATTTCTCCTTTTGGGGGGGAGGGAGGGGAGAAATTTTCACTGAACCTGTCTGCCAGTATGTTTGCAATGTCTGTGGGTTCAGTGATTTTTGTATCATTTTGGACTAATTCTGAGCATATCTGGGAGTTTCCACCCAGATTTCTAACATAGCTAAAGAAGGCCTTATGATTGTCTTTTGAGTCCTTGGCAATTTTTCTCTCAAAGTTGGCCTTGGATGATTTTATGAGTGATCATAGTTTTTTTACTAGTATTGATCAGAGATGTCTTCCCTTTTAGGGATTTTGCTCTATCTTGTAGTAGCTTTCTCCTCTTGTTGTAAAGTTTGTTTATGGCTGGGGTCCACCAGACCGGGTGCTTGCCTTTGGTGGAAAGGGTCTTGATTTTATTTGGGATAGCTTGATCCATGCAATCCTGGAGGTGCTCGTAGAAAGCATTTGTAAGGGATTCAGCAGCGTGGGTTGTGGTTTCCAATGGCTCAGGGGCCTTGAAGGATACCACACCAGTCTTAAGAAGTGTGAAGTTGGCTTTTGAGAAGTTCTTCACTGTGGTCTTTTTTGTTGGGGGTGGGGGCGGGATGTGGATCTCCAGTGAGATTAGTTTATGGTCTGATCTCACCAATGAGGGATATACTTCCGGTGTGGAGCATTTTGTCCCCATGTTTGTGATGATCAGGTCTAGTATATTTTCACCTCTTGTGGGAACGGTGACAAGTTGTTCCATAGCATTTGAGTTTATGAACTCCGGGAACCTTTGGGCTAGGATATTGGGGCTTGAGTAATGTTCCCAGTCTATGTTTGGGTAGTTGAAGTCACCCAATATGATGGTGTTTGGAGAGACATTTATACTCTCCAGTGTCTTCAGGAAGGCTGTGTGGGGTTCCTGAGTTTGAGAGGGTGGCCTGTAACATGCTACAAACTGTAGAGCAGTTTTGCCTATGGTTAATTGCACCTGAATGGTCTCTGATGCTTCGTGAGTTGCCACCAGCCTGGAGGTGTGGGTATCCTTGATGAATATGGATACACCCCCTCCTTTTGTGGTACGGTCCGGGTTTTGGGGCAGGAACGCATGATATGAGGTAAAACCTGATAGTGCTGGGGTACTCTCAGGAGCCTTGAACCAGGTTTCAGTCACAGCACAGACATCGATGTTCTCCATACTGAGGAGGGCTTCGAGGGCGTGCATCTTGAGATTTAGACTTCTGGCATTGAGCAGTATTACCCTTAGTTTTTTTCCATTATTGTTTTCTAGGGCGGTGGGTTTAGAATTTGAGCCTTGTCTAAAAAAGGCACTATGGGGGTGGCAAGAGCCTTTGCCAATATCCGGAAACCCAGGGTGACAGGTGCAAGCCGTCCCTTGCGAAGCAGCGTGGCTTGTCAAGCATGTCATTCCAGGCAGACAAACATTGGATCCCCTTAGAATGACACCAGAAATTAAGCCAATTATTAAAACTGATCATTTTGTCTCTGTATTGTGGCATCATTCTTGGTGAAGGTAGGATACTGCTCAGGGTCAGGGTCATACCAGCCTGGGCTACATAATCTGAGAGCTCCTTTATGTCTCTTTTCATGTAGTCCAGGGAGGTACGTCTCAGGTCATTCACACCGGCATGGACAATGACTGAGTCATACTTGTACTTGCTGTGGAGTGACCTGAGTGCTTGTGTTATGTGGCGGATTCTGGCGCCCGACAGGCAGCTTACTGTGACCCTCTCCTTGTTCAGTCTGGTGAGTGGAACGTCAGTGTGTCTGACTATGGAGTCACCTATGACAAGTGTGTCTGGCATTGTGTTTGGCCTTAAGGGCTGTGACTGATTTGCACACTGACTTTGTGATCTATGTGTTGCTTGTGTTATGTCATGAGGTGGCAGTTGTTTGGGTGTCTGCTTTGGAGGCCTCTGCTGTTTTGGTAGATTTTTGATCAGTGCCTCCGAGTATGTCTTTGTGTGTTTATGTGTTTGATTTGTAGTTGTGATAGTTCTATGTGAGACTGGGTTTATGGTGTGTGTGGTTACCTTCTCCTCCTGTCTGGTTTTGCCAGTCCTGAGTTGAGAGAGCTCAGCCTCCAGTTTGGCTATATAGTTGCATCTCTCGCATGTATTTGTGTTTTGTGGGAGGAGGAGAGGGTTGTCTGTGTACATGAGGCAATTGTAACATTGCCTCAATATTCCCAGATTCACCAGCTGAGCAGGAGAGGACGCTAGCAACTGACCCTTTGACATGCTAGAAGAAATGAAAAAGTTTGCTGTGTAACTGAGTCAGAAAGGACCTATAGGGAAGTGGGTACTCAAGGGGGTTTTAAGCTAGTGAAGTACTTTGTATAATATAGAAGTGCTTTACCTGACTAAAAAATGCTTTAGGAACAAGTGCTGAGCTTTACAGATAGAGAATAGACTGTTTAGATTACAAGTAGAGCAGTTCTAAGGGAAAAAATGAAGAGCAGACTTTACGGAGCCAGAAATACTTTAACCTTGTTTAACCAGCGCTGCCCGATGGTGCTCTAGTGGCAACTCTGCGCTAAATGCAGAAAAGGCAATAAGTCAGTAGTACAAGCTAGCACACTTTAGTGGGCAGCCAAACAATTAAATTAAACAGCAAACAAACACTTTTCGACTTGAATTAGACTAATTTCGACTAAAATGTACTTTTAAGTGCAGATAATAAAAAATGCAGTAAATAACTGCATACCGCCTGCCCTACCTATGTCACCTGCGACAAGTGGCCCTGCACCTGACACTGGTACACTGATACATACCAAGAGCAGTGCAAATGGAGGTGAAACTTTTCTCAGCAGTCAAGATCTGGTAGAGGTTGTGGGAAAGATACTGGACAAGAGGTTCAATATCTGCCTTAGCCGAATAGAAACTATGCTCCAGTGACTCACTGAGTCATGCCTCTGCCCATTGCTGATTCCATCTTCTGAGACAGGACCCAATGGTGATGGCTCCCAGTGTGAGGAGTACTCTCCCACTGGTTTGAAGCTGTCAGTGACTGCATCTCCAAACATCCATTCCCATTAACAAACCCGGTGTTCCCCTCTTTTTTTGTCTATGACCACCCCTGCATGTTATTCAGTCATCTTCTACCATTGTCTTCCCTGTTTGTCTGATGTCTGCTTCACTATTGTGTTCACCCTCCCTCATTTTGTTACCCTACACCCTGTCAGTCAAGTCTGTCTTCACTTTTGACCTACCATCCTCCTCTTACCAACCTCTTACTTCTCTGACTTCCCCAACTTTACATTCACAAAAATAAATAAATAAACACATAAATACTACCACTAATAATAATAGTAATAAAAAATATCCCACCCACATTTCTCAGCTTCTCAGACATTTAATGTACTTAAGATTGTCTCCAGTAGTTCATAATAAAAAGTAGAGTTGTCTGAAAATCATTGAGGATTTCATTCTGTAAATAACTAATTAAACTAAGAAGTAGAGAGGTATTTTCCTATCCTTCCTCCATCCTGCTCATTTCTTATTTGCTTACTTTGTTTTTGTTACTTTGTGTTCTCCTCTCTGCTTGCTTCCTCTTTTCATCCCTTTCCTACAGTCCCATTTCTACCCTTTAATCTGGTCTGAAATAAATAACTCAAACACAAGAGGCCAGCAAAGGAAGTTCCACGTAGTTAAATTTTATTATAGAACATCAAAAAAGGACTTCATAAAGTCCCAATAATGAAAATTCAAAACTCTCAAACTAGTTTCGGCTACTGCCTTCTTCAGTGAGAGTAAAAAAAGCCAAAAAGTGATACCAGCATACCTTGGTATATTTCTATTGTAACCCAGCCAATAGGCGTTCTTGGTATGTTCCCAATAGAGAATAATTCATGAGTTGGTGCTAGGACAATGTTACTACACAAAAATAAAGATAAAAAAAAAATATATATATATATATATATATATATATATATATATATATATATATATATATATATATATATATATATATATATATATATATATCTCACAAACAGTGTTCATATAATGTATAAATGTCATATAAAAATATGATATATAAACACTGATATTGTATGAATATATAACAATGATAACCTGACAGTTATAATACTAAGTATATGTGAACAACAATATATAAACAGCTGAATACAATAACAGAAATCATTATGTAGCAGTATGACTAATATCACATAAGAGTTTGTAATTATAGGATAATCATATGACAATGATATTTCCCAAAATAAATGAGATATCCTGAGTGAATACTGCTTCCTTATAGATGATCATTGAGACCAGGTGGAAATAAAGCTCCCAAATGGACGATCCAATATTTTTCTTTATGACTAAGTATGTTTTCCCATCCTAACTGATTGTGTCTATTACCAGTAATTTTATCTATGATGGTGAACATAAATTTGGCTGTGGGATGTTTAATGGTATGTTGATGTAGGGCATTGGTCAATTTTTTAGTACGAATGTCACTTCGGTGTTCCCCTATTCTGATTCTCAATGATCTTGAAGTTTTACCCACATAAAAGGTGGAACAATGGCAAGTAGCCAGGTAGATCACCCAACTAGTAGAACAATTCCCAAAGATCCTGACATCATATATCTTACTTGTGTTGGAACTCGTGAATTGTTTAATCTTATTGACCTGACTGCAAGAAATACAATGCCCACAAGGGAATGCTCCCAGAAGTGCATCCCCTGTTATCGTCAATTGTTTAAATTTAGCACCACCACTTTCCCTCTGTTTGTAGTGTGAAAATAATGAGCCCAGAGTTTTTCCTCTCCTATATGAGATCGGACATCGATCACCCAGGAAACTACGCAGATAATCATTGGCTAACAAAATGTTCCAATTGTTATTGATAACATTCCTAACCACCTGATAATTTTTGCCAAAAGTGGTAATGAACCTAATTTTGTCATCCTTTGGGCTGTTAGTACGGTCCTTGTATTGAAGCAGGGTTTGCCTATCCTGTTTATCTGTATGTGTACGGGCTGATATATTATCAAAGCTGGAATATCCGTTATCCAGAAACCTATTGTTAAGGTCCATTTTGGCATGTTCATAATCTGAAATAGAAGAATTAATACGTTTAATTCTGAGATATTGGGATTTGGGGGTGTTTTGCGGACGGTGTGGCGTGGATGCATACTAGATGCATGTAACAAAGAATTAAATTGTGGATATTTGCGAAATAATTTGGTATTGAGTGTGTGGTCTTCATTTCTATATATAGTAACATCCAGAAAATCAATTTGATGTTGATGAGATGTTATAGAAAACTCAATACCCCACAGATTGCTATTGAGATACTCCACAAATTCCATAAGATATTCAGAATCTGCACGCCACACCATCCAACAATCATCCAGGTATCTCTGCCAAATGTCTATTTCCACCTGATAAATATTATGCAAGGGGTTGTAAATGAGGCATTCTTCTAAATAGGCCATAAATAGATCAGCATATATGGGGGCAAAAGAAGCCCCCATTGCCGTGCCTTGCAATTGCCAATAACAATCCCCTTGGAAATAGAATACATTCTTATTAAGAACATGTTCTGACATACAGATAAGCAAAGTATTAAATCCAGGTGGATACAATTCAACCCTGTTTAACCAATATTGTAAAGCCTGTAGCCCTGCCCAGTGTGGTATACTTGTATACAAGGACTTGACATCCAAAGTGCACATAATCCATTCGGGTTCAAGTTGTGTATCTGCAATTATTTTCAAAAATTCAGTAGTATCCTGGATTCGAGCTCTAACATGTTTCAAAAGTGGTTTCAAATATTGGGTAAGGAATGCTGACAGTGGTTCAGTAAGTGATCCTATACCGGATACAATAGGTCTACCTGGAGGATGTGTTATGGATTTGTGAATTTTAGGAAGCAGATATAGGATCTGTTTTGACGGGTCTTTGACCTTGAGATGTTGAACTGTTTTGATGGTTATAATGCCTTCCTCTAAGGCAGAATCTAGGAAAGTATCAATCTCCCGCTTAAAGCGATCTGTGGGATCAATGCCCATATGCATATAGCACTTAGAATCAGATAGTTGTCCTAGACCCTCTTTGACATAATAATCCATATTTAGGACAACGACCCTTTGTCAGCCTGAAGTATTGCAATATCATGATTAGATCTAAGTTGAGAAAGTGCTTCCTTCTCCGTTGGAGTCATATTATCTGGTAAAATATGACATTCAAAATGTGGAAAATGTAAATCTTTCAATACTGCCTGTTGGAATATGGCCACATTTTTGTTCATGGGAGGTTGGAAAGTAGATCTATGAAAGGTGAAATCAGAAGATCTTTGAGAGTGTGATCTGTCCTGTTCTGAAAAAAATATTTTTAAATTAAGTCTACGACAATAATCCATTATGTCCAATGTAGTCTGATACTGATCAGAAAAAAAACCCGGAACAAAACCCAATCCTTTGTTCAATAATGTGTATTGATCATCTGTTAATACATGATCTGATAAATTTAGAACATTGTCAAAATTTTTAATTATTGTTCCAGTAGACATTGTATCAATCCTGTCATGGAATCTGTACCTATTCCTGTTGGTGTGTTTCCTCCCCCCCCCGGGTCTCTTACCTCCCCTAAAGGGAAACTGGTGTTCGTTTTCTTTTTTAAAGGTGAACCAAGTGTTCTTCCACCCTCACTGTCGGTATAAGAGGACTCCTCCCCTGAAGTACTGGTGTAGGAGGAGTCCCTGTACTCACTACCTATGACAAAATTATAAAGGACAGAAAAATTAAAAAATTTCATAGGGACGTCATAGATTATGACAAAGGACATCCCTTTGAAACACAGAGGACAGTTAGATTTCAAAGTACTGTCACAGGAACGACCAGGGGTAGGGCTAAAAAGAGACCGAGATCCATCTTGAAATACAGGGACTTCTCCTACACCAGTACTTCAGGGGAGGAGTCCTCTTATACCGACAGTGAGGGTGGAAGAACACTTGGTTCACCTTCAAAAAAGAAAACTAACACCAGTTTCCCTTTAGGGGAGGTAAGAGACCCGGGGGGAAGGAAACACACCAACAGGAATAGGTACAGATTCCATGACAGGATTGATACAATGTCTACTGGAACAATAATTAAAAATTTTGACAATGTTCTAAATTTATCAGATCATGTATTAACAGATGATCAATACACATTATTGAACAAAGGATTGGGTTTTGTTCCGGGTTTTTTTTCTGATCAGTACCAGACTACATTGGACATAATGGATTATTGTCGTAGACTTAATTTAAAAATATTTTTTTCAGAACAGGACAGATGACACTCTCAAAGATCTTCTGATTTCACCTTACATAGATCTACTTTCCAACCTCCCATGAACAAAAACGTGGCCATATTCCAACAGGCAGTATTGAAAGATTTACATTTTCCACATTTTGAATGTCATATTTTACCAGATAATATGACTCCAACGGAGAAGGAAGCACTTTCTCAACTTAGATCTAATCATGATATTGCAATACTTCAGGCTGACAAAGGGTCGTTGTCCTAAATATGGATTATTATGTCAAAGAGGGTCTAGGACAACTATCTGATTCTAAGTGCTATATGCATATGGGCATTGATCCCACAGATCGCTTTAAGCGGGAGATTGATACTTTCCTAGATTCTGCCTTAGAGGAAGGCATTATGACCATCAAAACAGTTCAACATCTCAAGGTCAAAGACCCGTCAAAACAGATCCTATATCTGCTTCCTAAAATTCACAAATCCATAACACATCCTCCAGGTAGACCTATTGTATCCGGTATAGGATCACTTACTGAACCACTGTCAGCATTCCTTACCCAATATTTGAAACCACTTTTGAAACATGTTAGAGCTCGAATCCAGGATACTACTGAATTTTTGAAAATAATTGCAGATACACAACTTGAACCCGAATGGATTATGTGCACTTTGGATGTCAAGTCCTTGTATACAAGTATACCACACTGGGCAGGGCTACAGGCTTTACAATACTGGTTAAACAGGGTTGAATTGTATCCACCTGGATTTAATATTTTGCTTATCTGTATGTCAGAACTTGTTCTTAATAAGAATGTATTCTATTTCCAAGGGGATTGTTATTGGCAATTGCAAGGCACGGCAATGGGGGCTTCTTTTGCCCCCATATATGCCAATCTATTTATGGCCTATTTAGAAGAATGCCTCATTTACAACCCTTTGCATAATATTTATCAGGTGGAAATAGACATTTGGCGGAGATACCTGGATGATTGTTGGATGGTGTGGCGTGCGGATTCTGAATATCTTATGGAATTTGTGGAGTATCTCAATAGCAATCTGTGGGGTATTGAGTTTTCTATAACATCTCATCAACATCAAATTGATTTTCTGGATGTTACTATATATAGAAATGAAGACCACACACTCAATACCAAATTATTTCGCAAATATCCACAATTTAGTTCTTTGTTACATGCATCTAGTATGCATCCACGCCACACCTTCCGCAACATCCCCAAATCCCAATATCTCAGAATTAAACGTATTAATTCTTCTATTTCAGATTATGAACATGCCAAAATGGACCTTGACAATAGGTTTCTGGATAACGGATATTCCAGCTTTGATATTATATCAGCCTGTACACATACAGATAAACAGGATAGGCAAACCCTGCTTCAATACAAGGACCGTACTAACAGCCCAAAGGATGACACAATTAGGTTCATTACCACTTTTGGCAAAAATCATCAGGTGGTTAGTAATGTTATCAATAACAATTGGAACATTTTGTTAGCCAATGATTATCTGCATAGTTTCCTGGGTGATTGATGTCCGATCTCATATAGGAGAGGAAAAACTCTGGGCTCATTATTTTCACACTACAAACAGAGGGAAAGTGGTTGTGCTAAATTTAAACAATTGACGATAACAGGGGATGCACTTCTGGGAACATTCCCTTGTGAGCATTGTATTTCTTGCAGTCAGGTCAATAAGATTAAACAATTCACGAGTTCCAACACAAGTAAGATATATGATGTCAGGATCTTTGGGAATTGTTCTACTAGTTGGGTGATCTACCTGGCTACTTGCCATTGTTCCGCCTTTTATGTGGGTAAAACTTCAAGATCATTGAGAATCAGAATAGGGGAACACCGAAGTGACATTCGTACTAAAAAATTGAAGAATGCCCTATATCAACATACCATTAAACATCCCACAGCCAAATTTATGTTCACCATCATAGATAAAATTACTGGTAATAGACACAATCAGTTAGGATGGGAAAACATACTTAGTCATAAAGAAAAATATTGGATCGTCCATTTGGGAGCTTTATTTCCACCTGGTCTCAATGATCATCTATAAGGAAGCAGTATTCACTCAGGATATCTCATTTATTTTGGGAAATATCATTGTCATATGATTATCCTATAATTACAAACTCTTATGTGATATTAGTCATACTGCTACATAATGATTTCTGTTATTGTATTCAGCTGTTTATATATTGTTGTTCACATATACTTAGTATTATAACTGTCAGGTTATCATTGTTATATATTCATACAATATCAGTGTTTATATATCATATTTTTATATGACATTTATACATTATATGAACACTGTTTGTGAGATATATATATATATATATATATATATATATATATATATATATATATATTTTTTTTTATCTTTATTTTTGTGTAGTAACATTGTCCTAGCACCAACTCATGAATTATTCTCTATTGGGAACATACCAAGAACGCCTGTTGGCTGGGTTACAATAGAAATATACCAAGGTATGCTGGTATCACTTTTTGGCTTTTTTTACTCTCACTGAAGAAGGCAGTAGCCGAAACTAGTTTGAGAGTTTTGAATTTTCATTATTGGGACTTCATGAAGTCCTTTTTTGATGTTCTATAATAAAATTTAACTACGTGGAACTTCCTTTGCTGGCCTCTTGTGTTTGAGTTACGTTGGTTGGGCCGGGCAAGCTGTACGTGCGAGGCGTGCTGTTTTTGTTTGCTGAAATAAATAACCACTCCACACACATGCCCCACACACATGTCTAAAAAGGGCTTATATATTAAAATAAGTTTCTGTAATCATACGCTGTACAACAGTTGGCACAGAGCATTGTTGCTCATTACCTATAACTACAAAGGAATGATAATTTCTATCCTCTGGCAACAATGAAGAAAAATCCTGCAAACGTACTAAGATCTTGTTATTGTTCATTAGTCATGCAAATTAACTGAGCATGCATGCATCTCACCAAGCAATACTGAGATAGAGTAAAGTTAAACATTTCCTATGAAGGCCTCTGTGCTGCAGTGTATTCCTAATGTGGTGAGTCCGTTCTCAGTGCACTGGGTGCACGGTTCTAATCTCCTGGTAGTGGAATGTTGCTTTACAATGTCACATTTTATCATACTGCTGTATGTCATTTCCTCTGAGTACTTCAGTGGCATAACTGATGCTCTGGTTCAGGGGAGATGAGTGACACAGACGTGCTCAAATACATTCAGCTGTATTTCTCTTGTATTGCTAGAATATATTCCATTACCTTGATAAGTGTTTTGCAGACACCTTCCCTATGTTTGATTATGTAGCACAACCAGCAAATCTTTGTAGTGGAGAGTAAGAATGACAGAGGGATGCTGTAATCATATTATCCTGCTAATCATGTATTCCTTTCCCCTGAAATGAAACATTCCTATCATCAGTGTGTACATTCTGTCATGGCGTTCGGCACTATCTAACAAAATGTAATTATATAGAGTTGTCCAGCACTGTTAAGAAGTTGTCAGATATGCTCCCAAACCATCTCCATCCAGCTCATTCCTTCTTAACTCACCTTGACTGCTACACTCTGTGTGCTTCCCCTTTTAATCTTAGTTCTATATTCCCATTTTCAGCAACCTGGTCCAAAAATGAGCACACATACAGTTAATAAAATGGCTGTTTTACATTCATCAGTATCAACTTTGCAAATGTGCTATATGTCCCAGATATGTGCCTTCTTAATGACCCTGTACAATCAGACAGCTTCAACAGCTGCCCTTGCTAATTCACTACTATGCATCACATCAATATGAAATGCATGGGTTTATAACCAGCGATGTCTGTCTTCTCCAGCTACTCCTATCTTGCTCAATCCTTTTCTCCTCATCTTTTGTTGTCCAGTCTGCTAGCTGACTTTTTCCATCTCTATCCTATACCCTTAACAATATTTAATCTTATCAAAAATGCATCATCACACCACACACGTGCCAAAAAGAATTATAATAATCAAATTGTGGTCATACTCTGTGTAACAATTGGCAGAGAGCAACTTTGCTGTCCATATCTACACACATAGAAATGACACTTCTTGTCCTAAAGCAAAAATACAGAAACATGTTTTGAACATGCTACGACCTGGACATCAGTCACTCAACTGATTTGACCATCAATGTGGTTCACCATGCAATACTGAAATAAGGTGCACTTAGTAGACTTATTGTTAGTTTCCATGGCTCAAGTTAGTCATGAAGTGATGTGTATATTGTCAATAAACTAGGGGTAGGATTTTGATACCCTGCTTGATATATGTTGTTTACCAGTCTTCATTTTTTAGTCTTCCTCAGTGTTTTAACATTCCTTTAAAATGTATGTTTTTGACCCCCTTTGATATAAGTTCTTCTGCAGCTTCACTTGTTAATGAACTGCTCTAGAAAATATTAGTTGACAGCCAGGGGTTCAGATTAATGAAAATCTTTACATTATAACAGTCTTCAAAACAATCTGCAGCATGTTTTAATCCCTTACAACACATGCATGAAGTAAGGATAAACATAGTATGTGTATGTAACAAGTTGTCATTGATGTGTGCGTTGTCAATACAGTAGGCAGTGGGTTTTGGTCCTCTGAAATGCTGTTTATCATTGTTTATTTTTCACTATTCCACTGTGTCCTAATATTCCCTTGGAATGTCTGTTTCCTGATCCCTTTATAGTAAGTTCTTCCATGGTTTCACTTCATAATGCACTGCTCTACAATGTATTTGTTAGGTCAGCACGGATTCATATCTATGGAAATCTACCTTGCAGCAGTATTCAGAGCAATCCATATCATGTGCGAACTACTTGTCATGCAAATATGAAGGAAGGTAAACATAATAATGTAAACAATGTAATGGCTTCTCTAGTTTAGAGAAAATATGCAGTGATGTATACATTGTCAGTATACTGGCAGAAGGGTTTTAACCTCCTGGTGGTTGGTATGTTTTTTCCAGTGTTGTTTTAAGACATCAACAATGTTCTAACATTTCTCTGAAAAGTGTTTTACTATCCTTCAGTATAAGCTTGTCTGTGGCTTTGCTTAATAATAAACTAGTCCAGAGAATACTATTGCCGTAGACAGAGTTTGGTGTATTGTTGCCGTTGTTTTGCTATCATTTGTTCCATTCCCTTGAAATGTGTTATTCAGTCCCTTTTTCCATGAGTGTTTCCATGATATGACTTGCTAATACACTGATCTACAGAATATCATTGCTAAAGGCAGGGACTCAAACCCATTTAGGTGATTTTGCTATCATGTTTTCCATTTCTCTGAAATGTGTTCTTCAGTCACCTTTCTGTGAGCACATCCATGTATGCCTTACTAGTACCCTAGTCTAGAGAATATCATTGCCATAGGCAGGGGTTCAAAAACATGTAGGTACAGTTTTGTTGTCTTGCTGTATGTGTTCCATTTCTTTCAGCCAACGTTTCTATGAGTGCATGGCATGCCTGGCTAATGCCCTGATCTAGAGGATATCAGTAAGACAGGTAGGGATTCAGTTATGTCTGTGTTTCACTTTTCTTGCTATCATGTGTTCAATTCCCCTGAAAGTAAACATTCTTCTCTCTCTCTCTCCCTCTCTCTCTCTCTCTCTCTATATATATATATATATATATATATATATATATATATATATATAAAATATATGGGAGTTTGGCACTTTGTAACCTAATTTATTTCTGGCTCCTTCTTGAGTCAGGAAGTTGGGGAATATGGGTTCCTATCCCATCTCCATCCTGCTCAGTCCATATTTGCTCACCTTGTGTTGCACCTTGCTTGTTTCCCCCCTTTCATCTCTGTCTGTATGTCCTATACCCCAATTCTAACCTATGATATGGTCAAGAAATAAATAGGCACACCATAAACATGACAAGAATAGGCATATAATTCAAAATAAGTTCAAGGTTTCATAGCCATTTATTAGGCAATCAGTCTAGGCCCATTTCAAGCTTAGCCAAAAAACCCTATTCAAAATGTACTTGCATCGTCAAGGAGGGTAAGAAAAGATAAACAGGGAGAGAATTTGAGGTTCCTTGATGTGTAGTAGAAGTTTGTTCCGGAGGTGAGGGATATGTTGGGATATGAATATATCAATCCAACAAATCTTATTTATCTGCTGATTAAGGTTTAGTCCCTTTAACCAAGTATTTGATATACCATTAGGTCTGCAAATAAATATGAAATCAAATAAGGGTGGATCTTTCATAGCATGAAAGGGTAGATATAGACCTCTATGAAGGAGTCCGTAAGAGACTGAGTACAGGAAAAGGATTGACAGTCTCTCCTGACAACTATGATGTTTAAGGTCACTGATTCTTTTAGTTATGAATCTCTAAGGCCTCTCAAATTGTATGATATGTCGAGATAAATTCCTGTGTAAAGTACATTATATTCAAAAAGGAGTCTGATTAGATATGACTAAAGGGGAATTAAGACTTTTTTTTGGATCTAGTGAAGATGACTTTGGAAATCAGATGGACCAGATAAAAGACTTTATAAACTACTATGGAGACATTTTGTTCAAATGATAAGGAATTATCATCTTTCATTGGTCAAACATAGCAGGACAGTTGGTAGACAGCAACATAGATGGCCATATATGACCACAGAGAAATGTGACTCTAAATACTATGGCACAAATAACAAAAAATCCTTGGCCCACACTAATTAGTCATACAAATGAGCTAGGCTTTTACTGCGGTGGTGGTGCTGCGGTAGCATTGTCACCTCACAGTAAGACATTGTCCTGTTCGATTCTCAGCTAGAGTGTCTTCTGTGTGGAGACATGCGTGAATGGGCGTACCTTCGTTGAAGGTTGTGCGTCAGAGCTGGCAACTCGGCACATAAAAATCTACTGCCAGTCATTAGCGGACCGGAGTTTCACTGTGGTGACCCCTAACCGGGAAAAGTCGAAAGACACAGCAGCTAACTGGGAATAAAGTACATCTACTACCAGCCTTAGGACACCATAATGTAAGGAAGTACGGATCTGTTTTTATTCATGTTGGTACAAATTATTTCATCCACAAGGACCCTCTGAGGTTAGTGGGGAACTTTAGCCCTCTTGATAGTATAGCTTGTACTGATATTACGATGTATTTTTCACAAATCACATATAGAAAGGACCGTCAGATCACCATGAATGAAAAATAATTTTGGGGGAAAATACCTACATGAAAAAAAATGTCCCGTTAAAAAAATGGGAATGTATAGAGCATCCAAGCCTAATTTTGGGCACACATGTTCAGACACTATGCTGTGCATTTGTCAAGATCATGGAAGAGAATTTTTGCAGCAGATATTTTGCAAAATTTGACAAATGCAAGGCAGGATTTTTGCCAAGTCGAAAATTTAACAATTCACAGATAGCAATAGTTGGTGCATCTTTGATGGCTGTTAATTAATAATTAAGTTTTTATAGGAATATTTGGTTCATTCACACAAGATTAATGTTGCTATTATTTGTGAAGCATGGTTAAAGAACAATGACTGGAAACTAGATCTGTGAGGGTATAAATGTTTTTAACGTAACAGACATTCTAACAAAAAATCAGGTGGGGGTGTTATGTTAGGGTTTAAAGGTAGTTATGAGACCTGTGATTACTATATGTTCAGTGATAACACCAATATTATAGATTGTGTAACTGACAATAAAGGCAACCCTGGAACATATAGCAATTGTTGGAGTGTATAGACCACTAAAAGTCAAGTGCTAATGACCTAGAAGAATGCATATATTTCTTGTATGAGACAGAGGATGGAAGAATAATAGTGGCTGGGGACTTAAATTTACCAGAACAGGCAGAAATAATATTGATTCAATGACATTAGTAAGGAAATTATTCAAAATGCGTGTTCAGGGATAGCAGTTGCTTCAGAGTAAAAAAAAACTACCAGGGAAAGGGACATACTAGACATTGCCAGTGTTCCTAGCAAATCACTGTTACTTCATGTCACGTTTTACTACCATTGATGTGCAGTGATCATGGGGTTATAAAGGTTAATTTGTTGCTAGATAATTCTGCCAAATTGAAATCTAAACCAATGCAAAGCATATTAATTACAGATTATATGGAAGCAAACCAGTCACTAAGTAAAACTAATTGGAGTGATAAGTTCAGAGGAAAAACTGCAGAAGGAATGTGAAAAGTTTTTGAAAGAGAAATTGTTTGAGGGAAAAAAATAAAAAAAAAAAAAATGTTTAATATTAGGATTTAGGCATACAACATCAGGGGAATATATTTCCATGAAAACAAGATACTTGATATGTGGCACACATCATCACTAAGGGATTTTCATCCAAAAAAAAGGAGGTCATTGTTCCACTGTACTCATCCCTCATTAGACCCATAATAGAATACAACGCCCCATTTGGTATGTACCTCTCAAAACATCTGCAACAACTGAAAAGACCGCAGAAATACCTCACTAAAAGAATCACAGGCCTAAAGCAGATGCCCTATGCTGACCGTCTAAAAAACTCCAGCTATACTCTGTCGCATATCATCTACTCAGAAGCGATCTCTGCTTAACATACAAGGCCATGTCAAACCCAGAGCTGTTGGACATGCTCTACTTAAAGAAATCCCAATACCTCAGAGCCACATGCTCCAGGGATCTAAACCTTGTCATCACAACGAACAAAACATGCTGACCCAGAGACTCCCCAGACTCTGGAATAGACTGCCCATACATGTCAAGCAGAGCACCTCTTTGGCACTCTTCAAAAGAAACCTTGACGATTGGGTGAGAGATAGAAAATTCACCCCGGGGATCCTGTCACTCACCCTGCTAGACAGGGGTCCAGGGAAGTAAATATTGTGGGAAGAAATAGCCAGGGAATTGTTATGGCTAGGCTTGTATAGGCCCTAGGGCTGATAGCCTAGTACCAACTTATGAACCTATGAACTGTGTGTAGATTCTAACATTTATTCTTAGATACAACAGATTATAGATATAGTCACAAAATCTTATGCAAAACAGTTTGGCTCCCCAGAGAGGATATTAAGTTGTTCTAGTGACATCCAGATAACTTCAGATACTGCAATCAAATTTTATTATATTGAAAAACAAGTATGCAAACTAGTTCCAAACAATACACCGGGAAGAGATGGAATTAGTAATAATGACCTGAGAACACTTCAGCAAGAACTTATAGTACCATTTTATCTAATATTTACAAGGTCATATAAATATGGGAAGATTCCTCAACAATGGAGGCATGTGCCTATTAAACCCACCTTTAAGGGAAAGGGGAGTAGGAAAAGAGCAAAGTTCACCTTGTCGGCTAGCAAGTTACATACTCTGTGAAGATCTTCGTTGCTTGAGTCTTTCGCTGAAATGGATTTTCGTTATTTTCATCTGAACGATGTGATCTTCAATTATCTGGGCTTTTGGCGATCTGAAGAGTACCTGTGGAAATATAATGGAAAAGGTAATTTTGGATAAGTTATTGTCTGAACTGGAAAGCCTGGGACTTGAAACCGTATATCAGCATGCATATGTTGAAAATAGATCTATTATGACCTGTAACGTGATGTTCTATAACAATATAATAACAGCTGTGAATGAAACATTGTGCTGTGGTGTAAGCGTTTATATCATGTTATCGAAAGATGAAAATAGCGAACGCTATTTCATCGAACCTAAAATACCTAAACCACATAATATCGAACATTCAAGACAGCAAATTTCTTTCCTTGGGAAAAAATTCGCTATTCCGAAACACATACACACAACACAAGCATACCTAAAAAACATCAATACACGCATATACAGTTATAATCCTACAACTAGTCCTACACTAAAAATAAAATATCAGCAGGGAAGGACCGCAACCACCAATCTGATCACGACAAACTAATTTATTATCGCAAGCAAACTGCAATAAAACGTTTTTTTGACTTCATCAGATACATTTTAAAACCACAGCTTTACTGAATTTATACCATAATCAATCATTCAATTATTATTTGAATCTCTTAAAGAGACATTAATTTAAAACTTCTTTAAAAAACATGGAATGTATCAAAAGTTTTTAAATGCCATTCCCTTTCCATCAAACAAAAAAATAATAAAAAGTTTTTCATGAAACATATATATACATATGTTTTTTTAAAAACTAATATATAAATATATAATATTCAAATGAATTTCATATAAACACAGATGAATAAATAAATTATACTCTACCAGCTTTTAGTTTAAGCAGAGGCACTATTGATATATAATCATTTAAACCTGGAACCTTGTTTGCTTCTAGTAAAATCTGCCAGTATGTTTCCCTGTGCTCCAATTTAGTCTCCCAAGGACCACCTCGATTATCTTTAATCATTGTCTCTAAGACAAAAAATTCATATCTTGCCTTGGGGCAAACCGAAAGATGTCTATAAAGGGCATTTTTAGCATTTTCCTTCTGTATTTCATAAAGGTGTTCATAAATTCTCCTCTTAAGGCATCTTTCAGTTTTGCCCACAAAGAATGCCGAACATTCTAAACAAGTTGCCAAGTATATGACCCTCTGACTATTACAATTGGAAAATTTTGTAGACTTTATCACCCTATTTCTAGCTACAAGAAGTATTTGATCTGTATGGGAAATATATTTACATTGTGAACATGTGCCACATCTATATGTACCCCTACGTCTATTGCTAAAGGCATTAATATTGGGTTCATGTTCCAACAGATTTTTAATGTTATTCCCTTTACGGAATACCATTTTGACACTCTTTCCTTGCAAATTACTAAGGTCTGTAATGTCCCTGAAAATATTCCATTCATGTAAAATAATACTTCGAATAGTGCCTGAATTGGCACTGTAATCAGTAATAAAAGCTTGATTAAATTCTGTCTGGGAATATATAGACCCTAAAGTTTTTTCCAATTGCCCAGTACCTAATATGGGTCTATATTTATCATTTCTACCCTCTTTGACTTCTAGACAAATATTGTTGATAAAGTCTATAGGGTAGCCCCTTTCCTGAAACATCCCAGTAAGTCTGGAACATTCAAAATGTTAGTCCAAGTCATCAGAGGTCATACGGGATGTCCTGACAAACTGGCCCTTAACAATCCCTCTTTTTTGATATCCTGGATGTGAACTATTGTAATGGATATAACTGTTGGAAAAAGTAGGTTTTCTATAGATGTTAGATCTAAAACCTTCTTCCTGGACACTAAGGGACACATCTAAATATTGCACCATTCCTAGATGTACTTGATAGGTGAAATTCAAAAAGTTAGTAGTGGAGTTTAAATATTCCATAAAATCCACTATTGTATCATTACACCCTACACTAAACTATATAGACACTACCATCTATCCACTTACCTTAACCAAAACCCTAACCCTAAGGTCCATCACTATCACACACTCACCAAACCTCACCCTAACCCTACTTCACCTAACCGTGCCCTAACCCTAACTCACTTAACCTGCCCCTAACCCTAACTCACCTAACCCACGCCCTAATCCTAACAACCACACAATCGCAAACTTACCTGAACCCAACCTGTAAATTTCCACCACAGCGCTGAAAATAGCGAAGCCACAGAACCGGCCAACCAAATTTTTTCCCTAGGAAAGAATCCGGTGTTCTGCAGCTTTGCTATTTTTAGCATTCGCTCAAAACGGGTCGATATTAGTACATTCGAAGTTTAAAACTTCAATGTTCTGATATAGACCCATGATGTAATTTATATAGATTTAACTTCAGCATTTGACAGGGTCATACACAAAACACTGATCAATAAATTAAAACAAATGGGTATTGATGCACTCTTGATAACATGGATAGATGCATACCTTACAAATAGGACATAGCAAGTATCATACAGGAACTGGAGAGGTGAAATTCTCGGTTACAGTCAGGGTGTCCCACAGGGTTCTGTCCTAGGCCCTTACATATTTAGTTTGCTTCTTTCAGACCTATCTTCTTCATCTAAGGTGTTCTACAGTATGTTTGTAAGTTACTTGAAATTGGGTAAAATTGAGCATACATATTATAGGCAGAGCATGTCTGCAAAAGAACTTGGCTAAATTGACCATTTGGGCACAGGAGAATAATATGCTTGATAAATACATCAAAAACTAAGCATATGAGATTTTGGAGACATAAATTAAAAGGTGAATATTTAATACAGGACACAGTGATTGAAACTGTAGACTCATTTATGGACCTGGGTATATGGGTAGATCCATCTTCTAGTTTTTCTAGTCATGTCAACCAATTGGTTAATGATATTCACAGAACTATATGTTGTATAAAAGGATTTATAAGGTCTGGGAAATCAGAAATGATGAAGTCATTGTTTGTCAGTTACATTAGACCCAAACTTGAGTATGGAATAACAATATGGAAACCTTATAAGAAAACAAGCATGAGTAAACTGGGGCAG